>NC_058082.1:407308981-407426481 GCF_014858855.1 Bufo gargarizans | reverse complement strand
AACCAGGTTTGTCCCTGAAGTGTCAGTTTTGCAGTTGCAGCCTGACACTTCAGCTGTTAGTATGGCTTTAAAGCCGATCCGGGCCGGTTCTTATTGGGAGCAGCCAAAGAGCGGGGTGGGTGGCTGTTCCCCATGGTTCTAGGCCGGGTTTTGGCTGGCATATAAAAGCCCAGCCAGCACGTTCAGCTGGGGTGGCTTATCCTCCATGACAGAGAAGCTGTGGAGTCTGTGTCTTGAGAGCCGCATGCTGGGGAAACAGGCCTCCCCTTCCCCCCCTGTTCGTCCGCTCTTGGCCCCCCTGATTTCGGCGCCTTATATTATAATAAGCCGATTTGGTTATACTAGACGGAGACCCACCGTTTCGCTGGTGGCGGTTCTCTTCTCTCTGGCTGTGAGTGCATCCAATCAGAGCGCTCCTCCCTGGCTAAGGTGCGCTCTGAAAACATGTGACGCGTTTCGGCTTGAGGCACCCAAGTTAAATCCGGCAACAATCCATACCCCATAAATGTTAACTGTTTCTGCAGTCCTGTTCATTTGCAATGGAAAATTTTTACAGGATTCATTCCAGGCTAATTCTACATGGAAAAGCGAAATTATCCAAAAATAAATGACCATGGGGCTAATACTTGTGCAGATCTGGGCTAATTCAAACTGCACATCCACGGTACAAACCCAAGGGTCAGCCTCGGAGTTATGTCACAGACATACACAATCTATACATCCATTGGAGAGCAAAATGTGTGAACAGAGCCTAACATATATATACATAGATACATAATGAAAAAATGGAAGACAGACAACCTGTGTGAACTGATGTTACATCTTGTCCCTCACAAGCTAAGACCCTATCCTCTATAATCAGCAATGCATTCCCCAGGAATACCCCCCTCCCTTTTATACCTTCCTGTAGATAGAGATATGGTAATGAAATTGAGTAGACACTTCATAAACACTACGACCCCCATGGAGCTCACTTACCCTCCAGGGGTCACCCATTGTTACACTGAACATGCACAAGGCCTAAGAGAGCGGCTGCACTTAGGAGTGAGAGCTAAGAACAGATCATGAATGTGTGACCCACCTAAAAAGTTACAGTAACAAAGCCAAAAAACCTCTGACCATAGAAGGAAAAACTGTGATGCTACATGTCACATACAGACATATAGCAGATTCTTACTGCATACCTATCATCCCCATTTCCAGAGAGAGTCCTGCTAAGTTACTGGGCTGTGAAGATTATTTGATGGTTATATAAAATTATATAGGCCATGGATCCCAAGATGACAAACCATAGACACGATGCAATGAAGAAAAATAACATTTTTTGTTAGTTTTCTTGCATATGGTTCATATCTTCAAATGTTGTAACCACCAGAGGCAGACTTTGAAATGAAGGTGGGCCTGGAAAAGAACTAAAAGTGGCCCCATGTGGTAGGCAGGTCCAAATAGACAGAAGGTGTGGCAACACAAGTAAGCAGGACCAACACAAGTAGGCAGGGACAACACAAGTGGGCAGGGACAATAGAAGTAGACAGAGTCAACACAAGTAGGCAGGGTCAACACAAGCCGGCAGGGACATCCCAAATAGACAGGGAGTGGGCAGGGACAATAGAAGTAGACAGGGTCAACACAAGTAGGCAGGGACAACACAAGTAGGCGGGGACAACACAAATAGACAGGGACAACACAAGTAGACGAGGCAACACAAGTAGTCAGGGACAACACAAGTAGGCGGGGACAACACAAATAGGGAAAACAAGTAGATGAGGCAACACAAGTAGGCAGGGACAACACAAGTAGGTGGGGACAACACAAATAGACAGGGAAAACAAGTAGATGAGGAAACACAAGTAGGCAGGGACAACACAAGTAGGCGGGCACAACACAAATAGACAGGGACAACACAAGTAGACGAGGCAACACAAGTAGTCAGGGACAACACAAGTAGGCGGGGAGAACACAAATAGACAGGGAAAACAGAAGTAGATGAGGCAACACAAATAGACAGGGACAACACAAGTAGGCTGGGGCAACACAAGTAGGCAGGGACAACACAAGTAGGCGGGGACAACACAAATAGACAGGGACAACACAAGTAGGCTGGGGCAACACAAGTAGGCTGGGGCAACACAAGTAGGCAGGGAGAACACAAGGAAGCAGGGACAACACAAGGAGGCAGGACCAGCAATACCTTAGTGCAGCAAAAGATACCCCCCGGCAGAACCAAATACCACAATGCAGTACAAAATAGTGCCCCAACAGAACCAAATACCACGGTGCAGCACAGAATATTGCCACTCCCACTGCAGCATTCAACTGTATCACCTGCCTGAGGACAACAATACAGTTGAATTAAGGAAGGCACCTGCGGCCGCTGGTGCATAAGTACCTGATGTTCCTAGCATTAAATGGGTTTTTCCAAAATTTTGACACTGATGACCTAGTCTCAGGTGGGCCATCAGTATCTGATCGTTGGGGGTCTGTCCCCCGGGACCCCCGCTGATCAGCTGCTTGAGAAGGCAGCTTTACAAGTACAGTCCTGTACATTCATGGTATCCAGCAAGCCGCTATACAATGTACGGCGCTGTGTTTGGTAAACACCGAGAAGGCCACGGCGCTCACAGGAGCGCCGCTGCCTTCTCAAATATCTGATTGGCAGGGGTCACGGTGTTGGACCCCCACCAATCAGATACTGATGACATACCTGAAGATAGGTCATCAGTATCAAAATCTTAAAAAACCTTTAAATAATGCCATGAAAATGTTATTGGGAAGCAAAACAGTGTAGTGGCCGTGCAGGGGTACTGCGGCTCAGTTCCCTTTCATTTGAATAGGACAACAGTACTGCCACCATGAAAAGCATGTCTTTCAGCGCAGAATGGACCAATTATTCTCTGCAGGCATCTCACACAAGTCATGCAAACTACTAAAGTCAAGGCTCTTACCACTGCTTAAGGGAATTGTGTAAAACTGCAGCTGAGTCCAGGGCCTATTCCCATGGAACCCGATTTTACACTGAAATAAGTTCACTGCTACATAAGACATACAACAAATGGTTAATTTAAACAGCACCATGCAGACATGGGCATCTTTGTGATGTCTTGTAGCAGGTGTGTCTGGCATCAGTCCTCCACAGTGTCCTCACATCTGCACTAAACAAAGGCCCCGCAGAGAGAGCACCTGTTGTACTGCTCTGGAGGAGGTGCAGGGGGGTGACCATAGGCCTCCGGCTGTCCATCAGGCCGACACAAAAAGAGGCCTATTTGTCAGACTGATGAAGGGTGCTTCTTCATGAGTCTACTATTAACGCTTCGTGGCACTGTTGTGATGGCACTGTCTATGGGAGTTACCAGAATATCAATGAGACAGCAGGATTGTGCAATAAAGCGGGACAACCAGCATTGTTTTTCTCCATCCAACACATAACACCCTATGACTATTAGTTCATTATTAATGTACCTGCACAGCCATCATGCATTACACCAGCATACTTCCAGACACTTCCACAAGGTGGCGCTAGCAAGATGGCTCTCTTTTCTCCGGAGACAGCTTTTTGCGTACTGTTTTCCCATGGAGCATTGTCAATAAGTCCCCATATCATGGAGTAGTTCCAGTAAGTCTCCACTCATGACTGGTCACTTTAAAGGACATCTGTCAGCAGTTTTGTACCTGTGAAACTGACTGACCTGTTACATGTACACTTGGCAGCTGAAGACGTCTGTGTTGGTCCCATGTTCATATGTGTCCGCACTGCTGAGAGAAGTGATGTTTTGATATATGCAAATGAGCCTCTAGGAGCAACAGGGGTGTTACCATTACACCTAGAAGCTCCGGTTTCTTTACAACTGTCACGCCATCTGTACTTTGATTGAAGTCAGGAAAAGTCAGGGCCAGGCAGGATCACGCCTGCTTGGCACTGTCAATCAAAGTGCAGAGGGCGGAGCAGTTGCAGAGAGAGCAGAGCCTCCAGGTGTAACGGTAGCGCCTCATTGCTCCTAGAGGCTCATTTGCATATAATACAACTTAATTTTTCTCAGCCATATGGGGACATATGAACATGGGACCAACACTGATGTCTTCTGCTGCCACACACACATGTAACAGGTCAGCCAGTTTCATAGGTACAAATCTGCTGATGCCTTTTAGGGAGAGCCAGCAGCCAGCCAAAGTTCCCAACAAATCCCAAGATTTAAAAAATTCTGATCCGAATTAGAAAGGGGTTTGACTAAGACTACTTTCACACTTGCATTTTTACTGGATACAGCAGGGTTCAGCAAAACCGCTTCCGTTACTGATAATACAACCGTCTGCATCCGTTATGAATGGATCCGGTTGTATTATCTTTAACATAGCCAAGACGCATTTTCTTTTGTGGCAGATTGTGGCAGAGAAAGCAGATCCGTCCCCATTGACTTGCATTGGGGGTCATGTCGGATCCGTCTTGCTCCGCATCCCAGTACGGAAAGCAAACTATAACATGTTGCTGTTTGCTCTCCAGTATGGGAACGCAACTAAACGGAACGGAATGCATTTTGGAGCTTTGCGCTCTGTTCAGTTCAGTTTTGTCCCTAATATCAATGAATGGGGACAAAATGGAAGCGTGTTTTTCCGGTATTGAGTCCCTATGACGGATCTCAATACCGTAAAAGTAGCCTAAATGAGTCAAAACTAATTGCAAACCTTACCAAACTCTTGAACCCTACTCCTATGTTCTGAGGGCTCCCATACAACTGGAGCACTTCTTTCTCCTTAAGTTGGATGCAGTGGTCCGCCATCCCATCAGATGGACTGCACAGAAGACTTTGCTGTAGCAGTGTCTGCAAACCTAGAACAATTCTCTAAGGGGAGAGGTATACGCCGTATATTTCACTGCATAGGCATAGACTGGGCTTCATCGCAAAAAAAAATGTATACTGTACAATATACTTTTTTTTACTATATATCTTAGTATGGAAAAGAGTAGTCTACTAGGCTATTCAAAAGGGACAAATCGACACCAGCCATTGGCCACAATGTAAAAAAAAAAGCATATCCCACTGTCTATAGCACTCTCCTATACAGTAGAGAGAAGGTATGCCAACTGATGTCACCCCTGAAGGGGGCTAAACTGTACTATATTGGGCTCCGTCCGGTGATGGAGGCCTACGGCAATGTTGGGTTATGCACCAGGAGCTTTCCTGGCACATATGCCAAACACTGTGTGAAGAGAGCCTTTTGATCTCTGTCAGGTAAAAAAAAGCCTTACGGGTACGCTTGGCATGACCTCATGTCACTGCAGCCCATAGGCAAACGTGGTGAGATGGTAACCTCCAAACTCAACAGAGGGAACAAAGGCAGCGTTCTGCTTGGTATATCGACTCTCTGTCATATTCTGTAGCCCGCAGTGTCACATCTTCCAGATGCATTGCTGGGCGGTAATTCTGGAGGAGACTTCACGTGTCGCTCAATTACAGATGCATCCTAATGTAGGCCCATGTGCCATGCCCGGTTTACAATGTGTCACGGCCAGGAGAGGCAGTTCTGTTAGTGTTAGGGACCCATGTGCAGAAGCCACCTTGATGCCTGGTAGATGGGCCCGACACACGTTTGATCAAAAATGTGCACAAAGAGCTTCTATTCTTTTCATTTATAGTAGGTATTATACCACTTTAATTTAGTATAATCCCTACTCCCCAGTTTCATTGTTTGTATGTGAGATGTTGTGCTGCCATACCTTTTTTTGTTTGCTTTCTGCATGCTAGCTTTATGGATGTGCACCTGCGACTATGAATGTGCTAGTCTACATTTCCTTGTAGTACAATGGACCTCTTCTGGTCCTGATAGTTTAATGATAGACGCCCTGATCATAAGAAGTTCCTGGCATAAGAAAGGACATATCCTTTGTGAGACATTACGTTATATTGCAGCACTAACTCCCACAGTCTGCCTAACGCATTGCTGGGTATACTGGATACATGGCATATGACCAGTATTATCACATTATCTAGCATGTATCTAAGCACGACTATGTAAGAGTTTGCCCTATGCTCAGTGGAATTTAGCCATACTCTGAATTCCCTTCCAATACCCCTGCCCCTGTTCTCTGGCACCTGAAACCCCTCACTGATATCTGAACGTACCACTTCACTCTATTGTCCGTCTTCCTCCATTCCAGTTCACACAGCAAACAGCCATATCCCAACCATGGGGGCTATTTAACTATAGGTACGACTGCCTTATGTCTGCCTAGAAATGACATCTGGACTGTCCCAAAAGAGCTAACATTCTTGGCTTTTATATAATTTAGCGACATCTGTATTTGCTACAGCAATGATGTCCAAGATTTTACCTAAATTAGGCCAAGTAAACACCTTGCAGCTGCCAACATCATGTCGTGGGTGCGTCCCATGGAATCAGGAGGGCATATGTAAGAGCGGGGGGTCTACGAAGAAGAACTGTGTGGCCTTCTATTTACACAACGCATCCGTTCACCTTCCAGCTCAACTATATGGAGGACGAACCCAGGTTTATCCCATTATTAAAGCTGCCATCATGGTGGTACAAACCAGCCACTCACCAGCGCTGACTCATATAGCTCATAGTATCTAAGCTGGCTATGATCCACACATGGCTGCCCTATCCCTGACCACCTCCATCACCTTGCTGCCCTTCTTATACATAGCCCTCTGGGCACACAAGCACGGTATACATGGTTGCACATAACGCACCTATGTAGACGTGACGCTTGTGTATATTCGGTAGGCTATACACATGTCTGTACATGTCTAGTGACATGTTATCGCACTTACATTAATATCAGCTATTTAGTCACAGTGGCTTTTCCAGTGCTAGACCTCCTGATGAATGAGCCTAGTGCCATGATACGAGCTGTGCTGGTACCTCCTGCAATGACCTTTCATCCAACGCGATCAATACATTGGCTACAGTAGCGTCACCACACAAGGCACACTTAGAGACTCTGGGTGCATGGAGGAGCATGGCAATGTGAAGGATTCATATCTGAGCACTTATCTCCCGGGGAAATGTCTGGTAGTGAAGTAGTTAATACAGCATGCTCCCTATGGAAGCTTTGTGGTCTCTTATTATACTGTATGTTATATGAATACTACCGAAAGCATGGTGCTTCTTATACAAAGAGCCTGAGCTGTCCTGTCCTGGTCCAGGACTGGAATCCAAGCTTGGCATTCGAATGGTGTGACCGCTTTCACTGAAGAGTGCAGAATGCTAGAATTGGCCTCACCGACTTGCCAAAGACAAGACTTGTGCCCATGTTTACTGAGCGACTGTCAGAAGGGTCACAGAGCTGAACATGACAAGTGACAGGCGAGGGGCTTCAGGGCTGTGTTGACCATGGCACACCTTGAAAAAGTATGTGCGGCTGAATAGATATGAGGTGTGTCCGCTCACCCTGAGTGAACTAAACATACTACCATTTACATATTTCCTTTTCTCAGCCATAACCTGCAAAACAGAGAATTTACAAATACAGTAACTGTATTTCCTGACATGAGAAAACTGGGGAAAATCATGAAAAACCAACACAAATCATCAGAAGCACAGACTTGTCTTAGTCAGGCCCTGTGGTGCAGGCAAAGTGCAAGCACTGCCTGCTTTGCCAGGTTGGTGCCCTCAGCATCTCAATGGCCCAGTCACTCACATGAAAAAATACTCCCTCTGCTGGTAACATTTCAAACTGAGCACAGAGTGGATCAGACTATGCCAGGAAGTGGAAAACGCAGAAGATCCCAGGACATCAGGTGAGGTTTTGGAAGGGTTGAAGGTCCTGTGGATCTCTAGAAAGAAGATGCATTTTCAGAGATTTACTTTACAACAAGAGGCACATCAGAAGAGCAAGGAGCTGAGGTATCTGTCTGTGGTTCATGCCTTGCTCCACCATTCCCTTCTTCAAGGCAATGGAAAGGCATGGACACTTACTATGATATAAGCTTGTCATAAACAAACCACTATAAAGGCATAGTCTAGAAAAACAGGGGCCATGCCTGTTCTCCTATCACTACAGTGAAAATACAACCAAGTTCAGCCAACAGGACCTTCAGAAAACAGCATGTAGACATCTCGACAAGCCATCATCTGTTTTATTGCAGCAATCGCAACGTGCGAAGAAACATACAGCGCTGTCACAGTAAAGAGCGAGCTATAAAAGTACCTGGCACCACACGACAACACAAAGAGTATCATAGTCTACCTGTTACACTAGTGCCCGCTTCACAGGGCACCAACAGAGCACAGTGTGACATTAGGGTCATGCTTGGTTCACTGCAGGTTCTCAGAAAACATCTGCCAAATGTTTAAGTATTTGTAACGATGGTAAGAATTGCCATGACTGGCATCTACATAAGCCAATAAATGCAACCTGCCCAGGAGGCATCAGACCTATCCACTTCATGGACAATAACTAGGTGGTCGTAAAGCAGAGGAGGCATTTGGTGGTCCAGAAACCCAGGCTGTATGACAGGAATTATGTTCTAGTTTCCCATGTACAATGTGAGAGCACCACAACATTGACCCATGAGGTCCCCGCTGTAAAAGCGTCTCTTCTAATCTCGTCAAATGTCATCTACAGTGTCATCTATTACACACTGTCACCCTCTTTTACACTGCGTGCGCCAGAATCTGTCACCACAATCTCGCACTACTGCCTGCAGTAATACCCGAGTAAAATAATCACAATTTCTGATTTTCCTACTGCCCCCCCCCCCCCCCCCCCCCATTCCTCTGCTATCAGAACTAATAGCTTGGTTGAAATACATTGTTAGGACTGCTGTGCATACACGCAGGAGTCCTCTTCTCTATGATAGCACAGCAGTCCAGACAGTGGGGTAACCAGGAAATGATGACTCCTTATCTAGAGTACTTCCATGTATGACTGCAGATAACAGTCCAGATGGTGGTGACTGATATAATAGTACTATTATCCATGACAACAGTCTGTCTTCTGCGCCTTGGATATCTGGAACCTGGGAATGAAACTGACCATCCTCTTCATAGTCATGCAGTAGTTTTGTGGGCACCTCTGCGGGTAATGGAAGCAATTTGAGCCATTCCCTGCTATTTTCTGAAAAGTAGTTGGAAAGCTGAAGACTTCATAGGTAATGTTATCCAGACGACTGCTCATACGTAAAAACCCGAAATACTCCTGAATGTATGGAAGTTTCCGCCTGTTGTGTGTATCGTTACATGGTGTGAATGGGCCCTCACACATGGTAGGGCAAACATAACCCTTGGTGTATATAAGCATAGCCCACAAAACACGGAGGACACCACACACCTTATATGCCATACAGAAAATCATCTACATTGCACTAAGGGTTAAGAGTCTTGGAGAGAAGATCATCGTTTTGCAGTCACGCACCTACCTGCCATGGTGAGTATGTAGCAGTACATTTACAGTCTCTCACATGTGGTACTATCTAATGCAAATAGAGAAGGTCCCCATCCCCTCCATACTGAACCCCAGATCCAGACCAGCAGTGATGAGTTCCTCCACTCCATGTCTGATTATAGGACTACTAACCATGTCTTGGTGCAGACCACCAGGAAGCTCAGGACTGAAGGGTATAACCACCTACCCCATGTGTATAGAAGAGGTGAGTTGATCTCTGGGGGGAAGGAACCTAATCATGACATAAGGGGCTTCAAATGATAATTTCTCAATGAAAACCTCCAGGCCTGATAAGGAAAGTTCTTGACGGTGGCCGTGCTGAGAGCCTGTTTGCTCTCCAACATATCACCTGCAATCCACCATGCTTTGGAATGTACGCTACAGGCTGGCATCACCCTCACATACGCCGCCAGTATTTACAAGGCTGTGTTTGCTTTATAATCTGCTATTTGACTTCCTTCACTGGTGATTGGAAAGAACCAGGTGAAAGGCTAGTGCCAGGAGGCAGAGGGTGGTGGGTACCTGGGCATACTGGTCTGCCTACAAAGTGATGCCTGTATATAACCACCTCAACCGGTATATTCCTGGGGCATGCTGGTACCATCCATCAGTAGGACCTTTACCCATTAGAAGACCTATGAAATGTACCTGAGATAGGGATGCCCAGTGGGCACCGGAAGGCTGAGGTGAGTGATTACAGTCCAGGTCCAGCAAGCTCTTCTAGTCGTGACGGGCAAAGAGATCTTGCATCGGTCATGCCATGATGATTTCACAGCCAACCTTCAGGCCATGGATGGTGATTAGTAGTAATGGTGACTGACTTATGTGACACATAAAACATGAAGAGTGCATCTACAGGAGAAGGGGACTGTGTGCTAGGCAGGGTGGGATGCCCGTGGCACACGGTGCCAGTGTCACGCACCTTTCCCATAAATATTCTGTGTACATGCATGCACATTAGAAGTGAATTTATTCACCGCTCACCGGTGCAGCTCATCACTCCGCTTAATATTCTCATTTCAAATTTTTTCTTTTTTTGTGGGGAAGGGTAGGGAACTTGCTCAGCACCAGGCGGCTCTGGCGTCAAAATGTGCCCTGATGAGGCACGGCTGCGCCGGGTGAAGCATGCACGCTCTTAATAGATGCGTATCTCACACATCATTTACACCGAAAAATGGGAAGCCACATATTAATATAAAAGAGAAGTCACACAACGGAAAGCACCCTGAAGGTAGGGGGCTCTCCTATTAACCCCTTCCTTGAAGGACGCCGACAACGGGGATACACTTAATGGCCAGTATTTTGACAGAACCAACACCGAACCTCCTGTGGGCTACGGTAGCCAAGTTTTAATGTACGGATGCCCACATTATCATACCATCTGCCCAATACAGATGGCATGGGGTACAGGGCATTTGGGCATGCCTGTGGAGTTGGGCATCCAGAAGTGAGGTGACTGGTTACATAATGGGCAGTAATGGTCCTGATGATCGCACAGCACCTGCAGTGCACTATTACCCACAATCCAGCACGGAGCTGCTGACAGCTCTGCCCGCGGACTGATCACGGCTCACCCGGTGCCCGGGTAACGTGACACCCTGCAGGCATGCCCTGTACCCACCCTGTCAGCACTTGGACGGGCTCTCCTCACCTCATCACTGGCAGCCTCGCGGCGTCACGGGGTAATCCACATGGGAGCCGCCGAGGATCCTCCACAAGGTCCCGGTCTTCTCAGTATTCCTAAAGTATCTGGTCAGTCCGTCCTGTGCCCGGGTGCCCGCCTCATGCCCTCCTCCGCCCGTATATGTATGGCTTCTGCTCTGCTCCGCCGCCGAGCTGTACAGTAGCTTCTCTCCTGCTTCCTTCACATGCGAGGACAGAAACTCCCCCCATCCATATCCACACACAGTATCAGCAGCCACACTGCCTGCCAGAGCCTGCCCCCCTCCATTACCGTGCGCATCATTACCATACTGTCAGAGGGCAGCTTAACCCCTTCCTGCAACTACACATTGACTGGCTTCTGGTCGGTGGCAAAATGGCAGCGAATATGACACAGACATGAGGGAAACAAACATATGTACTCTATTGTGGTGATGGTTCCTGTCACAGGACTGCCCAGCCCTGGTCCATTATAGTGGCCTGAGGAAAGAAATTCTTCTGTGCCACATAATGTATCCAGAGGAAATGTTATATATATGTATGAGTATATATATATATATATATATATTCTAGGAAAAATGAGCGGCACTCCAGAAGTAAAAGTGGTGAACCCTTTATTCACACCAGTGGTGCAACGTTTCGGCTCAGATCGCGAGCCTTCCTCAAGGCTTGAGGAAGGCTCGCGATCTGAGCCGAAACGTTGCACCACTGGTGTGAATAAAGGGTTCACCACTTTTACTTCTGGAGTGCCGCTCATTTTTCCTAGAATATTCATCAGGGAAGTCAGTCCATTCCCTTTGGGACGTGCACCCGTTTTCTCACTTGGGAGCCAGTGCCGCCATTTTTCTTCATATATATATATATATATATATATATATATATATATATATACAAATAATATTCTCATAAACATACACCACACATCGCCATTCAGTTACGCAGTGATAAGTGGTGTTACATGGGCGCTGCTTATCTCTTCCTGCAGAAGTGGTCAGGACTTTTTTATGAAAGGATGAGGTGTTTCACCTCAAGCAGTTAAATAGCTGGCGGGAAGTATCCCTTTTCTCTTCAGTAGGAGGTTCTGCAGCAGCTGAGGTATTATATGCTGTCAGAACTCCATGGTGACTGAGTATGGTACATTAAGACCTCGTTTAGACGGACAGATTTACATTTGCGTCCCATTTTTTTATTTCATATGCCCATATACTTGAGTGACGGAAAACGGACAAGAATAGAGCATGCTGGGAGCCTCTATGCATGCTCATATGGAAAAACGGACGTGTGAATTGAACCATTGACTTTAATGGGTTTGTGTGCTGCCCATTCATACCCAGAAAGTTGAGGAGCCATATATATGAGATACCTCCATGTTATAACTACCAGGCTATTATACTGCACATTTATATAGCTGCGTTGGTAGATTATAGACTGCGGCGTGGGGGTCATGTGGTCTGACACTGGTTTGGCTTATCATGTACATTGTAGTCCCCTTCAGTATATTGCGTGGAGGTCCTGACATCCATGTTCTGTGCCCTGTAGATAGTATGGCACACAGCAGGCATGATTGTGGTGTGATGCCAGTCTCCTGTCACTCAGGGGCCGTGCTGTTGGCCACCACATCTGTGATATGTTCTGCGTTCTTATAGTTATTTCTGTATTTTGCCCGATTAATGCCAGCCACCGTCTGTGAAGTGCCGGTCCATGCCCATGTGGAGGATGCAGATCGTCGCTTTGATGTTGTGTGAAGGAGATGCTATATATAGGAAATCCAGGCGGTCACATCAATTCTCACTGTCGTGATAGCTCGCTTCAACTTGAAAGCACGAAATTAACTAGGAGGTTGTAACCCTTGCAGTGCTGGGAATCCAGCATCTTGGCTGTGGAGGAGAGGTATAGCAGTGCTAGACAGGAGGTCGGCTTTACCTGCGAATCTTCTAAAGACGAGCAAATATGTAATAACTCTCTCTTCCGTTCATTCTCCAGGAGGCGATCAGCGGGTTTTACTCTGCCAATCTGGAGAGGCAGACAAGACGCAGCGTAAACCTCAGCATTCCTGGTGCCATGCCTGTGGCTTCTCTCATGGCAGGACTCGGAGCAGAAGGAATCCTGCGCTACTTATTATTTTATCACGAAGAATAACAGCCACGGCCACATTTAGTGAGGAACACGCCAGCAAATGCTAACTTGTTATTGGGGAAGTTTAACCCTTTATAATATTTAAGGAATAGCTATTTAGATTTCTATGGGTCACTCCAAACTGTACAGGTATGTACAGTATAATCATAATCAGATGACAGCAGCCAGCAGGGGGAGTACCTTTCTATGGATTACTTCCAGGCAGAGGAGTGAGGTCTTGGGGTGTTCAGCCACTCAATCTGTTGTAAAGTAAGGTGATCTACAGAAGATAGTGCACTCATCAAGACTTCAGCCAGTTACGTCTTGAAGGATAAGACGTGGTGATGTGTGCACAGTTAGTTTATATCTCAGTACTATAGATCCCAAGTGTGTGGACAGGACTGCTGAAGCAAAAATGGACTTACAAACAGGAATATTTCTTTAGAATGGGAAGCGACCCAGGTGGCAACTAAAATGTCAGTTTGCTTAAAATATCATTTCAGACTTGAGAGTCAGTGGTGCTCCTCACGAGCCAGAGCACTGATGGATGACCAAAGCCTGTGCCAAAATACAAGATATTGCTCAATTACCTTTAAAGGGTGACATGTCATAGTGACACAGTGTGATTGGCATTGATCGGTGGGGGTCTGGATGCTGGGACCCCCACCGATTTCTAACACAAGGGGGCAGAAGAGTCTAGTTGAGGGCTATGCCTCTTTGTTTCCCTTCTGCTCTGCTCGGACAGAGTGGTGAGCAGTGTAGAGATTCATAGAAAGTCAGTAGATCCTACCTAACACTGCTTGCTTGGAGAGCTGAACAGAAGTGAAGGGGCACAACCCTCGACAGAGCTCTTCTGACCCTTCGCTTTAGAAATCAATCGGGATCTCAGCACCTAGACCACCACCAATGAATGCTGATGATATCTCAATATGACAAGTCAGATGTTTACCACACGAGGCGTCAATTAGCTTACATATGGAATATATATATATATATATATATATATATATATTTATGTGTGTATTATATCTAAGATGATGTTGTTACGTGTTAGACAAATTTTAATTTGCCATATTTGTGGAAGAGGAGTCTGGTGAACGGCACTATTTAGGGCCGTCCTCGGGCCCTACGAGACGTCAGCACCCACCCACCCACACCATCTTACGAGACGGCTTTTCACCCACCCACCCACACCATCTTACGGTTATTTCATATTAGGGTGGCCTCTTTTAGGTTGCCCTACTATTGCAGCAGTTATGGCATAACTCAACTGCTAGGCAGAGTTAGGGTGAGGTAGGTCAGGTATGTTTCTGCTAGCCGATCCGACCACAAATAATAATAAATGCCACAAATGTTTAATGAAAAAATAAAATTAAAATCCTTCTTGTGACTGTGACAAGGGGACATCCTCTGCGTCTGGAGGAAAGAAGGTTTGTACACAAACATAGAAGAGGAATCTTTACGGTAAGAGCAGTGAGACTATGGAACTCTCTGCCTGAGGAGGTGGTGATGGTGAGTACAATAAAGGAATTCAAGAGGGGCCTGGATGTATTTCTGGAGCGTAATAATATTACAGGATATAGCTACTAGAGAGGGGTCGTTGATCCAGGGAGTTATTCTGATTGCCTGATTGGAGTCAGGAAGGAATTTTTTATTCCCCTAAAGTGAGGAAAATTGGCTTCTACCTCACAGTGTTTTTTTTGCCTTCCTCTGGATCAACTTGCAGGATAACAGGCCAAACTGGATGGACAAATGTCTTTTTTCGGCCTTATGTACTATGTTACTATGTTACAATGTTGTTAGGGAAAAATGTAGAGAAAAAAAAATCTAAGAAAGTGTAATGATCTTGATCTTGTTTCAAGGAAGGAACTGGAATATTTGATTTTCTGGCACCCCATCAATTAGCTGTTTGAAGAAGCCTCTTCTTCAGCCTGTGATGTCACGTCCATTGCTCATATGGCTTTTCT
The DNA here is from genome assembly GCF_014858855.1 of Bufo gargarizans. Lineage (NCBI taxonomy): Eukaryota > Metazoa > Chordata > Amphibia > Anura > Bufonidae > Bufo > Bufo gargarizans. The sequence goes on along the minus strand of NC_058082.1, from coordinate 407,411,334 downwards.
GCTGATCAGTCTCATGCAAGTGAGTAGGATTGAGTTGCAATACCAAGCACAACCACTATGCAAGTATGGCGCTCTGCCTGGTATTGTATGAAGAGGTCACAGCACCCACCCCTTCAAACAGCTGATTGGTGGGGGTGCTGGGAGTTGGCCCCTCAACGATAAGATATTTATGACCAGTCCTGAGGGATGGTCATTATTATTTAATTACGAGAACCCCCTTTTATAGCAGAGGATTTGAATAAGTCAGTAATGTCACTTTATTTTGTGATTTACATGGTTTGCCTTCCCGGAGATTCCCTATGATCTGGAATATCTGAATATCTGCTCCATCAATGCTAGGTTTTATCAAACTTGCTGTAGTTTTCCATTTCTAAGTACCGCTTGATCTTTTATTTAAAAAAACAACAACTCCCATGTACTGATGTGGAAAGAAAATGTACATAATATGAGGGCGGGGTAATCATTAGGGGTGCACTAACAGATGAGCCAAGGTGACATTACTAGGAAAATGATTGGACGTGATTAAAGGGGTTTCCAGAAATTTCATATTGATGGTCTAACACCAGGTGTCAGACCCCTACAGATCAGCGATTGTGCCGCGCGCCAACCATAAAATAGTGGCTGTGCTTGGTATTGCAGCTCAGTCCCATTCACTTGGGAGAGCTGTGCCTGGGCCATGTGACCGATGAACGCAACATCATGTTGCTTAGGAAGAGGCCTAAATGTTCAAGGAGCACCATGGCCTTTTCATTCAGCTGATCAACGGTTGTGTTTGGAGTTGGACCGTCCTGATCTGATATTGATGACCTATCCTGAGAATAAATAGCAAAATCCTGGAGAACCCATTTAAGATCACTTCACCGGTTGTAGAATGGTGGCTGGTCTTCTAAAATTGGGACAAAAGATTAGAATGTTTGAGGTAATCGTCTTCTACAAGGTTGTACTGGGCATCTGCCGTTGTTTGCTGTGTGTTAGGGATGTGATGGGGAGTGGTCCCCAATTCTGGGGTAGACATACCATATGTGCAGCCGGCTAGTCAGTAAGGGGACTCTTTGCCATCTTGAAAGCAGCTTTCTTCTGTATATTAGATTGCATATCAGGGGCAGAGCTAAGGAATTTTATGGCAATCAGGATTACTAGAAGCCTGTTAGGGTGGGTTCACACTAGCGTTAGTGATTCCGTTATGGCTTTCCGTTATAACATGGTTATAATAGAAAATAATGGAATCCATAAGACGGAAGGACGGATCCGTTCTCCTGCCCATAGACTTGTATTATGACAGAATGCAAAAGGAAGCCTTTAAAAGGCATTTTGTTTGCTTTCCGTCCTAATAGAAGTCTATGGGAATCAAAACGGATCCGTCTGGGTCCCATTATGCAAGGCGGAAAACAAAGTCCTGTCGACAGGACTTTGTTTTCCGTCTTGCATAACAGGACCCAGATGGATCCGTTATGCTTTCCCATAGACTTCTATTAGGACGGAAAGCAAACGGAATGCCTTTTAAAGGCTTCCTTTTTGCATTCTGTCATAATACAAGTCTATGGGAAGGAGAACGGATCAGTCCTTCCATCTTATGGACTCCGTTATTTTCCGTTATAGCCATGTTATAACGGAAAGCCATAACGGAATCCCTGACGCTAGTGTGAACCCACCCTTAGAGCTATGGAGAGCTAAGCATCCATCTACTGATCTTATATGGGTACCCTATGTGGACTGTGACTGCCCCGACCAAATAGTTATGCCGCTGAGTCCAGACATGGGGCTTATGTACCTAATGATTTTTAGGAATAATTATTTGCAGCATTGATATACTGTACGTTGTACCTTATCTTGTTCCAGATGTTCAGTGTGAAATCTACGCTGAACGCCACGTGTGAATATGACTTTACACTTTCTGGTACCTAGTTTAATGGCATTCACACTGCGGCTTTGTGGTGTGAACGTGTAATGAGCCCTCCTTTAAAGGTACCAGCTAGGTCCAAATGACAGCTCATCTCCAGTAGAAGATCGCAGACTATAAGGAAACAGTTGTTACTTGTACCAATGTGTGTTTTTGGTCTCTAATCTGAGAATCCACTTTACCTGTCAGCTCTCATTTACCGACACTGTATGTACAGCACCTAAGAGAGAAATTGAAGTGTAGTGCAGTTATTTAGTAGAGGGGCGGCATTCAGTTACCAGTGTGTGAGTCAATGCCACTTGACTTTTGTCAAAAGTGTCTGAGTCTGAAAGGAACAGTAGGGGGTAGATGATGGGGTCTCCCTCTTGTAATTCCTACTGCATACGCATGCAACCCACAGGACCAGATGTCTCCTGCTAGAACAAAGGGGAGAAATACACCATGCTTAAGTCTGGCCATCGCTCTCTCAGAGACCCCAACACTGCAGCTGTGCTGTGCCCACCCAGAGCAGGACGCAGTCATGGTACAGGGCATTGGACACTGTGCTTTTGTAATGGCAGCAGTGGTGGACACAATTTTCTATGGCATGTGGTGATTGTTTAGAAGTCATCATTTGTGTGCACAACAAGCGGTAGTAACAGCTTACTAAAGACAGGTGGATCCACGGTTATTATAATTTTGTAAATATCTTAACATTTCCAATCAGGAGTTTTATGATGTGTATTGTGATCATAAGAGCTTCATCACACAACTCTATTTTTGTGTAGAAAAGACTGCCCATGGACCCATAGAGCTAAGTGGTGGTGCATGGACCTGGAGACTATTGGAGACCAGGCCTGTGTCCTACAGAAACATACAGACCTCGATGCCATACTAAAAATCTTCTGTGTGTTTTGACCACACTTATGGATATTCATAGGCAACCAGGATACAGATGCCTCTCCATTGATTTCTTTGGGGAGGGGAGATGAACAATCACAGAAACGGTTGTTTGTACAATCCCCTCACACAAAAAAATGGCAATGTGAAAGAGCGTTGATCGACTTGCTATGTTGTCAATAGGCGCTCATCATGGGCATTACCTGAAGTGTGGGGCATCATGGGTTTTGTGGCCAGGCCATAGCTGTTTACTAGTGAGGGTTAACAAAGAAGACCACCATTTAGCAGAGAGTTGGTGACCTTCCTCCTTGGTTAACCTTCAGAATGTGAGACTTAACTAAGCTAAGCAAACATTAAAACTCACAGAAAATGAGTATTGTTCAATGCAAAATTCCTTCACATTTTTCTGTATATATAGCATATTATGTTTGATGGGAATGCTTTGCCAGGACGTGAGTGAGGCCTTTGTATGTGTCAAAGCTGGAGCCAAAGGTTTTTTTTTTGGTTTCCATAGAAACAGGGGCGTTCTCAATGAGAGTTTTTGACACCTGCCGGTTAATGGGCTACAATAAGACTGAATGGAAAAGGGACGGAATTCCCATGATGCCACTTTGTGAATTTGGCATTGTGCCAAGGGATTTATTGCTAATTATTTTTATAAGCATATTCTGGTTATGGTTTTTACTTAGAAAGACACTTTCAACATAGTTGTTCAGTTGTCTGCGTTTGGGTAACATGGTGCAAATTAAAGGTGGCCACCTAGAAATTCTGTAAAGTCTTGCCAGTTATTTAAGGACTACAGGGATTATAAATTGATCAGAGTGGATCCCTTTTAATTGAGTCGGTTCTCCTATCTAGATGGGTGAAAGAAGTTATTGTTGTGAGACCATCATTCTGCTTCCCTGTCTGTATGAAGGGGTCTTCACTGACCAGTCTACAGGTCTCTGGATATTGCAGAAGTGACCAGAAAGAGAATGAGGTTTGACAACCCCAGGTAGAGGAATCACCTGCACTCAGTAAAGAATTGCACCTTGCCATTTCTCACATAACTGGACAAGTCCCAGGAGGCAAGTAGCCAACTCATCTAATGACACCTTTTTATTTGCTATCAAAGGCTATAAAAGTTCTTGTTGCTGGCCACCAAAAAGGTCATGTTGGCTCCTGAAGTGGCTTAACTGGCTTCACAAGTCTACAATATTTTCTCCACCCCTGTAGCCTTCTTTTGACCTTTGTCCTCTCTTTGAATTATGATACTGCATTTTCACACGTAACTCTTTGTAGCTGGCCAGCTAAGACCTGTCCTAGGTTGCTAGTATAGCTTATATGTGTATACAGCTAGACCTGCCAATATCCTTAATACAGTTCCTATGCTTATGCGTTAGAGACACAAGCAGAGTTATTTACTGTGACATCATGTTTTGGATGTCATATAGCTGTTGTATTTTGTGTTCACAGAAGCAGAAAAAGATAATATGCCTTTAGGATTCATTTTGCAATGTAAGGTAAGCTCAGTGACACAGCAGAAACAACATAAAGCATAGTGTTAATCTGTTGTTGCTGGGTAGAAGTCTAGACCAATCACAGCCAGCTTCTCACACAGCAAGAGTTTTCACTAATCACAGCCAGTCTCACATGCAGCCTGTCTGGGAATTCCCCCAGCTCCTGCTGCTAGAATCATTATTCACCAGAGACAGGAGCTGAAGAAACATTCACTCCACTGAGAGCTGAGTTGTATGGGAACAAGAGGCCAATATAGGTATTTAAAACAGTTATATGATGTTCCTACTGTTAATATAGTGATTAGAACTGTATACTGAACCAGTTATATGTGTGTTTATTTACAGTTCCACCAATTGTGAACTACAGATACCATACAAATTGCAAATACAAATTGCATGCATTCAGATTCCATATTGCAAGCCAAATTGCATACAACCATACCAGATCTAACTCAACCAATCTGCAAATAGTCACTGCTAACTGCATACTGCAAGTAGAACTATTAGTGGAACTTTTAGTTGGACCTCAGATATACCTCTCAGAGAGATCATAAGTGCTTAAATAACTTAAAGTGAGACTACAGATACTGAAGAGAGAAATATATCCACAATTTTATGTTGAATGACAAGATTGAACAGTTGAACTACCATCTTATGCATACCGCCATTTTGTGATATATGTTCAATACGTGTTTTGTACATGGACTATCTGCTATGAAGAAAAGTGGAAAGTTAGTAAAGAAGTTATTTGAAGCATTTGGTGTGCTCTTTAAACCTACTGTTTCCATAGAACGGCACTAGAGGAATTACAGAGTAATAGACAGTCTGGTTAGACTAAAAGTCTGAGATATCAGAATTCTTCTAATGCCACAGCGCAAAAGGCACTTCATAGTGCTGCGCCTGCCACACCCTTTACTTACTAACATACACACTTCCTGTCATGAACATTAAACCATCTTCTTCATTAAGGGAAACGGCAAGATTAACAGGTGCTATCCCTAGTCAGAACCACTTTAAAGCTACACCTATATTCCCATTGGAGTCTGGCCCCAGTATAATGTGATGGAGACTGCTCACATTGAGAGATGCAACAAACTTTAATTTGACATTAACATAACACATGCCATTAAAAATAATATGAATATGTCATCAGTAGGGATGTCCCGATACCAGTATCGGTATCGAGGCCGATACTGGACATTTGCAAGAGTACTTGTAATCGTGCAAATGTCGCCGATACCACAGCCGATACCTTAAGGGCCCAGATCAGCGGTGGTAGCGGCTTGTCCCATCTTCTTCCGGGCGGCGGTGGCGCTGCTCCCAGCTGATAGGCGTGTGGGCGGGACTTCTTTGCGGCGGTGTTTTAAGTCCCATGCGGATATTATCCACCTGGGGACGTGCTGGCCCGGCAGCGGCAGGAGGAGGCCGCCCCTGGATGGGGTTCTGGATATTACCCTCAGGGAGTCAGGGGACTGCAAGAAGCTGGGGCCGGAGGTGGAGAGATGGCAGGAGCTGCCGGAGCCCAGGTACTGCAGTCCATTCTTTTGTCTGCCAGCCACATCTGAGTCTGAGAAAGCTGGGTGATGGCCAATATGGCCGCCTCTCATCCAGAGCAGGAGTGGGAGGAGCTGGCATTGAGAACTTCAGGGAAAGTGGGTGACAACCCCTGTGACTGCTGGGATGCTGTCTGCTGTGGTTGTCACCAAGGATCTACCAGACTGGGACCACTCGTACAGTCTGTGACTACTCAGTCGCCTTCATTATGCTAGCGTCGGATCTGCCTGCCGGATCCATCAAAACGTATACCAACTGATGGCATTTGTCAGATGGATCAGGATCCTGAGCAGTCTTACAAATGCATTGAAATGCCAGATCCGCCTTTCCGGTGTCATCCGGAAAAACGGATCTGGCATTTGTTTTCTTTCTATTTTTTTGCGGTCTGACCGCAATGCCGGGTCCGTTTTGCCGGAACACTGGCACTGGGAGGAAGTTAAAGCCACCTCCTCCCAGGTGCATCTGCATGGGAAGGATTGCAGCAGGCCAGGTGTCGGTAATTGGTATCGGTGAGTACTTAAATAAAAGTATCGGTACCCGTACCCAGTCTTAAAAAAATGGTATCGGGACATCCCTAGTCATCAGTATGAGATTAGTGACCCAGTGCCCACACCGATCAGCTGTTAGTGGCAGCCACAGGTTCTGGAAGTTAAAGGGAGTCTGTCACCACATTTTAGCATGTTAGACCGTTAAAATAGGGTTATGTGATCCAGCCAGAACATAAAAACTGTACCTTTGTGGTAGAAAACGGACTTTTCAATTTGCCGAAAACGAAGTTATAAGATTATCTTCTGAGCCCTCTCAAGTGCCCAGGGCGGTCTCTCAATCTTCGGAGCCCCAGGCAGGCACCTCCTAAACGGCTGATAACTCCGCCCTCCGTGCGCCTCTGCCCGCCCGTTTACTCCCCTCCCCTGTCCCTTTCCACTGCGGCTGTGCGGTACAAATCGTAGCGGGCGCATGCGCAATGCGATGCCCGCTCCTGGCAGGGCATCTCAATACCTATTGCGCATGCGCCGGCTAATCGCCGTTTAGCCGGCGCATGCGCAATATTAGGGGCCAGCTGTTCCGTTCTGCATACGGAATGCATACGGATGTCATCTGTATTTTTTGCAGATCCGTTTTTTGCGGACCACAAAATACATACGGTCTTGTGCATAAGGCCTAATTCTGAAACCTGTGGCTGCCGCTAATAGCTGATCTCATATTGATGACCTGTGGAAAACCTCTATAATAGATACTCCATATTTATCTTCTGCATTAGGTATATTCATATAGTTCATCTTCATCCACCATTGTATTAAGCTTTTCCTGGTAAGACAGCAATAAGTAGGGCTGTTTTATTGTATTTCTATAACTCAAATTTTCCATTTAATCCACTACTTTATAGGTGTGTAAAAAAAAACTTCCATCTTTAAAGACGAATGCTGTGCTTCATCAATGTAACACATGACAGGAATTGATTTAAATGTGTGAATATTCACCTTTCAGTATGCCCCATCTCTCCGAGTACAGAATTGTGGCTTCTTTTTTATTTCCCAAATGAAGGCAGCAATGCTGAATTAATTATTTCATGCCAGCACCGACATTTACCATTTATTAATTCAGTACAAGTTGCTGCAAGACCTGGGAAACCTCTACTGTACTCCGGAGAGGGCGTATTGGAGGGGACGGCATGTATGAAATTCTTGATCTAGTAAAGTACACTGCAGTAAGTTGATACATGCATAAAGTAATGAACATGGCATTGTGTCACTGGCTTATTATCCATGCCATGTGTGTGGTCTCTGCGTGATCAGCATGTCCTAGAACAAACCCGTCAAGTTCACAAGACGAGGCTGTCCAGACTGGTAATCCATTAGAATTACTAAAATACATCAGAATTCAGAATTATGGGCAAAACACAGGACCAGCCAATTGGTCACTCTACAAGTCGTCAGCTATAATACAATGAGGTCTGGAACAAATCTATATTTACCAGTAGGTTCTGAATTCCTTGTCTGAATATGAAACTAAAAATACTCTCGCTGCATCCAAAAGGCCCAAATGTGCTTCACAGATAGCGTCTGGAAGTTTTACAGTAGTCAAGGTTGTATCAGTAAATGTATTCAGAAATAATTAAACTTACTGGAGCAGAACTCCTCTGCTATGGCACCCAGTAATTCAGTTCCTGCCAAACTACCATATGGTTACCAGGAGTGGAGCTGAGAAGTGCGAGAGGATCCAATGAGCTGTGGACTTTGTATTTTCAGACTGAAGTTTAATCAAGGAGTGTCCTTCAAAATCTTCATTCCACTATTGGAGATCTGAAGATTCTGGTCTGGACATAGCATGGTGGGTTAGTAGGTGACATGTAAAATCCTGTACTTCCTGGAGCCTTTCCCTTGTCTGTAAATGGCATTAAAAAGCATTTTTATCTAAGCATTTACCTGTAATTAAAAAGTGATGAAAAAAAATAGAACATATCCTATACTTTTTCAATTTGGGGACAAGCACAGGACATTTCTATAAAAGGAAATGGCGACATGAACGTAGCTGGTAGCCGTGTTCTGCAGATCCATGGCTTGTGAACCACAAAACACATATGGTCGTGTGCATAAGGCCTTAGTAAATCGCTCATTATGTTTGTTTTACTGTAAGGGATATTATTACTGTACTATCTAGTAGTGTTGATCGAGCACCAAAGTGCTCGGGTGCTCTACAGAGCACCGAACACAATGGAAGTCAATGGGAGAAACTGAGCATTAAACCAGGCCCCCTCTGCTCTGAGGAGGGGAGGGTGCTGGGTCCCATTGAGGTCTATGCAGAAGATCGCTGTACATATCCCCCAGTGTGAGTCCAGAGCTTAGGAGTCCCTGCTCTGACTCCATATTTAGCTATGTCCATATATGGAGTCAGTGCTTGGGGATACCCAGTGTATTTGAATCTAATTTAGCCTCTATTTTTGAAAAGTTTCTGCCAGGATTTGAACTCCCAACCGTCTACATCAGAAGCAAGGACTTTAACCACTCAACTATAAAGCTGAATGATAAACTATATCAGAAAAACCTTATAGTAGAGTCATATAGTAAGTATTCCTATACAGCAGAAGTATAATTTCATATTTCCACACAGGTTAACATATATCTGTATAGCATAGTGGTTAAAGTGCTTGGCTCTAATGTAGAAGGTTGTGAGTTCAAATTCCAGCAAGAGTGTTTAAAAAAAGGGATTCAATTTATATATATATTTTTATGTAATTGTAAAAAATGTATGGCACAAAATAAATGTGCAATTACTAATATATATATATATATATAGAAAGAAAGTGTGGGCAGCACCACTATCTGTAAAGTATATGCGGAGTGCCAGCGGCTGGGTAGGCGATCCACCTCCAAACGTATAAAAATAAGAAATTCCGCAGCACATCCAGGTTGTAAGAAAGTAAAAAAAGACTTTATTCACCAAGCATGCGACGTTTCAATCCTCTCAATGGGATTTTGCTGCCTGAGGAAAATCCCATTGAGAGGATTGAAACGTCGCATGCTTGGTGAATAAAGTCTTTTTTTACTTTCTTACAACCTGGATGTGCTGCGGAATTTCTTATTTTTATATATATATATATATATATATATATATATATATAAAATATCATACTATATATATATATATATATATATATATATATATGCATAATATGTGGGAAACTACTACTGATGTTTTTAGCCATAATATATTTACATATATTATAATATATGACATATTCTAAATATATAATAATATATGTAAATACCGTATATTATGGCAAAAAACATATATGTACACAGTGAATATAAAAAGTCTACACACCCCTGTTAAAATGTCAGGTTTCTGTGCTGTAAAAAAATGAGACAAAGATAAATCATTTCAGAACTTTTTCCACCTTTTAATGTGACCTATAAACTGTACCACTCAATTGAAAAACAAACTGAAATATTTTAGGTGGAGGGAAGAAAACAAACAAAAAATAATAATAATGTGGTTGCATAAGTGTGCACACCCTTTTATAACTGGGGATGTAGCTGTGTTCAAAATTAAGCAATCACATTCAAAATCATGTTAAATAGGAGTCAGCATACACTTGCCATCATTTAAACTGCCTCTGATTAACCCCAAATAAAGTTCAGCTGCTCTAGTTGGTCTTTCCTGAAATATTATTTGTCGCATCTCACAGTAAAAGCCATGGTCCACAGAGAGCTTCCAACGCATCAGAGGGATCTCACTGTTAAAAGGTATCAGTCAGGAGAAGGGTACAAAAGAATTTCCAAGGCAACACAATGAAGACAGTCATCATCAAGTGGAGAAAATATGGCACAACAGTGACATTACCAAGAACTGGACGTCCTTCCAAAATTTATGAGAAGACGAGAAGAAAACTGGTCTGGGAGGCTACCAAGAGGTCTTCAGCAACATTAAAAGAGCTTCAGGAAATTCTGGCAAGTACTGGCTATGTGGTACATGTGACAACAATCTCCTGTATTCTTCATATGTTTGGGCTATGGGGTAGAGTGGCAAGACGAAAGCCTTTTCTTGCGAAGAAAAACATCCAAGCCAGGCTACATTTTGCAAAAACACATCTGAAGTCTCCCAAAAGCATGTTGGAAAAGGTGTTATGGTCTGATGAAACCAAGGTTGAACTTTTTAGCCGTAATTCCAGAACATATATATGGCGCAAAAACAACACTGCGCATCAGCAAAAGAACACCATACCCACAGTGAAGCATGGTGGTGGCAGCATCATACTTTGGGGCTGCTTTTCTTCAGCTGGAACTGGGGAATGCTGAACAGTCAATATTGGTACAAAACCTTCAGACTTCTGCTAGAAAGCTGAACATGAAGAGGAACTTCATCTTTCAGCCTGACAATGACCCAAATCATACATCCAAATCAACAAAGGAATGGCTTCACTAGAAGAAGAATAAAGTTGTGGAATGGCCCAGCCAGAGCCCAGACCTGAATCCGATTGAAAATCTATAGGGTGATCTGAAGAGGGCTGAGCACAGGAGATGCCCTCACAATCTGACAGATTTGGAGTGTTTTTGCAAAGAAGAGTGGGCAAATCTTGCCAAGTGAAAATGTGCCATGCTGATAGACTCATACCCAAAAAGACTGAGTGCTGTAATAAAATCAAAAGGTGCTTCAACAAAGTATTAGTTAAAGGGTGTGCACACTTGTGCAACCATATTATTTTATTTAAATATTTTTTCTTCCCTCTACCTAAAAGATTTCAGTTTGTTTTTCAATTGAGTTGTACAGTTTATAGGTCACATTAAAGGTGGAAAAAGTTCTGAAATTATTTATCTTTGGCTCATTTTTTTACATCACAGAAACCTGACATTTTAACAGGGGTGTGTAGACTATATATATATATATATATATATAAATTAAATTTATACTCTATTTCTGAAAAGTTTCTGCTGCGACTTGAACTCATAACCTTCTACATTAAAGCCAAGAACCTTAACCACTACATTATACAGCTCCATGTTAACTTGCAGTGAAATATGAAATTATACTTCTGCTGTATAACAATACTTACTACATGACATACTACTATGAGGCATTTCTTTCACAGTTTATCGTTCAGCTGAGTGGTTAAAGCCCTTGCCTCTAATGTAGAAGGTTGTGAGTTCAAATCCTGGCAGAAACATTTCAGAAATAGAGGCCAAATTAAATTTAAATACAGGGGATCTAATAGGGCATATGGAAGGGGTTTGTAAGAGTGTTTTTTATAGAGGGATCTTCAATCAGGGGACCTAAAAGAGTTTGTAAAAAGTGTAATTTTTTTTAAAAAAATGCCTTAAATATTTAAAGAAAATGTGTCACCAAACATTTATCTGCTGGTTACAACCAGATAGCAACACATATCCTAATCTTCTAATCTGTTTTTATTATCTGATTGCAGATTTATTTGATTTGATTTCTTGAACGTGATTACAGGGGCATCCATCCTGTCTGAGCAGTTCATAACATAATTTAGAGATATGCTTTAGGCCGGGCTGTTTTTCACGGCCGTGAGCAGTCCGTAGAACCACGTGCTGGATTCCTGCTGAGAGCAGGAGCGCACAGCGTCATTGGTTGCTATGACTAGCAACCAATGACGCCGTGCGCTCCTGCTCTCAGCAGGAATCCAGCCCGAGGTTCCACGGATTGCTCACGGCCGTGTGCATTCGGCCTTACAGTAGACACCATGGGCCATAGCCATAGACACACTAGCCATAGATGGCCATAGCCATAGACACAATTGACAATCGCCTACTGTGAATGGAGGATCCTTTGTTATCTATACACAGAGGTGATATATGTCATTTTCATCCTATCTGTGATAATGACAGGTGATTTGAACAGGCCAAGAAATGGCACCTATTATTAGGGGGAAACTGCAGGATTTTAGGATTTTAAAAAAATATTAATATTGACATTGAAAATTAAATATAACATCACTAAAAGGTCATTTTCTGATGACATATTCCCTTCAAATAAAAATTAAACTTTAATTGTAATTATAAACCAATGCCATTCAACTAGATCTTTGGCAGTAGATATTTCATGCCTGACATGTCCCATGGGAAGTGGAGACACCATTTGGGTTCCTCAGCTATAATAGACACAAATGATAAAGTTGTGCTTGTGGTAAAATGTGAAGCGTACAGACATTATAACAAGGTGTTATCACAGTCATTATGTCAGCATGGCCCCAGCTTAATTAAATCACATATTAAAATGCAAGGACTAAAAATATTAATTGTGCTAGAAATTACAGTCACTGTTATTACCCCATGTTGTCCATATAACATTTACAGTCCCAGTGGTCGCCTTCATACAGGCAGTTATAAGCTCACCTTTGGGAATCTATTAGGGAACCTTCATTACACTAATAGTTCCCTAGAGCACTTCTGTTATAGCAATGCACTCATAATGCAGGGCACCTATGAGGCTTAGACATACAAAGGACTTCAATTTGCATGTGAATACAATGTTTATCCAATGGCAATGAAATACAATAAGACATGATGAAGCTACAGTGTGTGTATTCTTTTGATAGGGAAATGGTTGTATAGCATGCGGGCTTGGCATCTCCTTCATGGTTGTCCTACATCCAGTATCAAATGAACACATAACAGATGTATAAATAGCAAACACATAAATACACAGCACGTGAGACATGGATGGTATCTTCTTCTTCACACACTATATATATATATATACACACACTCTGACTTCTTAGTAGGGGCTTATGTACCTTATATACAGTATCCTTGCACCAGTGACCAGTGCACCTTCCAGGTAGAAGTCCTGTCTGATGAGATATCACCGAGGAATGTTGTATTTTTCTGGACAGTTTCAGCAGAGCCGGATTCCTTTGCTTAACCTTTCTGTTGGCCTAAGGGGTCCGTCATCATTGACCCCACCTTGCTGTCAAATCCTGGATATACTGGTCTGACTGGAGGTCATTACTGGAGCCACCCAGCCCAGTTAACTGACCATTTGGATGATCTGGTTATGTCAGTTAGGGCGCGGTGGACAAATAGCCCTCCTGGGGGCAAAATCAAAACTGTTGTGATGGATTCGTTTTACTGATGTGTTGTTAGGACAATTTTGATAAAGCACAAGCATCAATATATAGTAAAACTGTGACATTTTAATGCTACCCTAAAATGTTTTAATTTTTATTTTTTTTTGGCTCTCAAGGGCCACATTCGGGGTCCACAATTGACGACTGATGGTGTGGAATTCTGGAATCTGAGCATATGGTGCATTTCCTTTACTTTTTTGGAATGTTGCTGCGTAGGTCTATAGACTCTATATTATACTAATGCAGGTGCCTTCTATACCAATGCACTTGTTTTTTGCAGTGGCTGATGGTCAGTCACTAAACCAGTGACCTGCATCTTGTCAGTGGAGAGGGACTGATGTGATCAGTTTTTCTCCCCTCTCCATTTAGAGAGTACAGCACGTGTATCTTCCTAATGCTACCCCGCTCCATTCCCACAATGACAATGAGAGTACATTAGTAGGGCGCTGTGCCTGTTACTTTGTTCCTCTTCATCTCCTTTGGAGCAGCTCATTCTTAATATTGGTCGGGATCTCAGTGGTCAGACACTGATAGATCACAAATTGACAGGTCATAAAAAACAAGTTTTATTAGTCACTGGACAAATGAATTAATCAAATTTACTATAGTTCAAGAAGAAATTCGCCATGTTTTGTTATGGCAAGAACAGAGCTAAGGACTAGGGCCCCGGGATGGACTTCACCATCAGAAAGTAAGGTTTGTGGGGGGAATCCTCTGGCAGTCGGAAGGCTCATCAGAGACAGAGCAGTATCTTTCTCAGGTGTACGCTGTGTTTTAGAAAGTTTGTTCTGTACCTGAGATCCACTTTTTTGGAATTTGTTGCTTACAATTCTAAAAGAACTGAGACCAGTGAACTGAGTACGAGAGCAGAGTGACATCTAAATGTGCCCTTTCTGCCAGTACATTACAGAATCTCTGACAGAGGTCTGCTTTGTCAGCTATGTTTTATTTTTATATTGGAAGTACACTTTGTCAGTGGTCACACCATTGTGTTTCATGGTGCTGCTCGCTCTGTAGAGATAGGTAACTAATCTGAAAACAGGAGCTTGATGTTTTAATAGTGATCATTCACTTAAAGGGTTTGTCTCATCACAGATAATGGGAGCATATCATTGAGATATGTCACAATTGTCTTATAGATGTGGGTCTCACCTCTGGGACCCACACCTATATCGGGAATGGAGCCCTGCAAAGTGGTGGCTGGAAGACTCCGGTCTGGCCACCACCAAGCCCGCTCCCCATACAAGTAAATGGGAGCCCACCGTGCATGACCAGCCACTTCTCCCATTCACTTCTATGGGCTCGACAGAAATAGTCGAGCCAGCGCTCTGCTATTTTCGGCCCCCATAGAAAATGAATGGGGGACGGGGTGCATGCGCAGTGTGCCCTTCACCCCACTTTTGGGGCTCCGCTCTCAATATAGGTGCAGGTCCCAGCGGTGGGACACACACACACAAAATGGAACAGACAGGGAAAAAAAAAAATCTGCACCAAAATCACATTTGTAGCATGCATATTCTGCTGCCAGTTTGCATATCACGGTCACCCTTCATATCATATCACCCCTCTGCATTGAATCTGCATTCAAAATTAACAGAAACTGCCAATTATAAAAAGTCACACTGCAGGTCTATTTCCAAGTGTAAAAAATGTTGCAGCATGTGGATGAGAATTGTTCAGATCTCGCCCCCATGGCTGTTACTGTAATTCTGTGCCCAATTTCATACAGAAAATGCACTGGGTTTCCTGTACACAGGAACATACCTGTTATACAGGCCCTTGGTATTTTGTATAAAGTTTTAAAAAATTCTATGAATACAGCATGTTTTAACTGTTGCCAAAAGCTACAAAAATAATCTATAAGATACTGACTGTTCCAATGCTTTTGGTACCTAAGTGTCCATCTGCATCTTGTTGTCATTGCAAGACGTTATTCTCCATGGACACCGGACAATGGCAGGCTGTTGTTAGCAGTAGCAGAGACGCGTCATCCATAATGATGTCACCACACTGCCTGCTTTTGCACACAGAGGACACCCAGGGCTAATGTCTATGATCGGCTGTAACGCCAATCTCAGACAATTAACCCCTTAGATGCCATGTCTACTGTAACTGCTGCATCTGAGAGCAGAAAACTGGGGAGCAGTGTGCTACCGGGGCCAGAACACCCTCCCAAAGTAAAGAATTAATAAAAAATAAAAATCAAAGGCATTGTTGCGTCAATTAAAATCGAAAAAATATTTATCCCATACGACGAAGGGTGTAACAGAAAATAAATCAAAAGGACTGAATCACATTTTTTTCGTCACTTCACCTCCACACAAAAATTGAAAAGTTTCATACACGACCCAAATTGATGAGTCTTCACACAACTCTGTAAATGTATATATAAAAAAGTTACGGAGATCAGAATTTGGCGATGATAATTATATTGACCCAGAGAATGAAGGTAACAGGTTAGTTTTACCGCATGGGGAACACTGTAAAAACAAAACCTATAAAACTGTGGTGGAATTGTGTTTATTTTTCCAATTCCACCCCGTTTGAATTTTTTTTTCCAGCTTCCCGTTTCATTTTATGCAACAGTAAATGGTGCCCTTAAAAAAAGATACAATGGAAGTATGGGAGTAAAAAACAGAAACGCAAACATGAAAAATCACAGCGTTCTCAAATCACAGCGGTCTCAAAGGATTAAAGTCCGTAACTTATAATACCGTAAGTATTTTAAAGCCTTTTAGGCATCGCAGCCCTGTCCTAAGGCCAATGCACATAGTAGGCACTGTAGTTGTTTATCTGGAGAGATGCAGGTTGTCACCTTTATTGTGGCGGCTGTAATTATCTACTATAATAAAGGGGTTAACTCTCTGGCCTGTTTAGTCATAAGCAACTATTCTTGGCTTTCACTCATTCCTCATGTTCTGAAGCACTAAAAAAAGATACAGCATGTAAAACATGTAAAGCACCTAACAAGTAAGAAGAAATGCACGCTGCCCTTGATGAAATTTGCTTTACTTTGAATTGCTGGCAGGTAGAAAGTTAAGTATATCAGAACCTGTCTTCCCTGTTCTGTGCACTTTCTTGAGATGCCTATTATATAAATTGAAAACAAGTTGCACATTTTAATGCACCTTACCCAGCATTATACCGAAAACAAATGGATTCTGCGTGCCTACTGGCCCATACTCAAATTTAGCCCCAAGAAATATGCTAGAACTGAGGCTTGCAAAGCACTGCCCTCTAGTGGTGACACATTTGAACTGTACAGCTAAGGAAAGTTCACGTTAGTATGAAGATTTACGTTTCATTTTGCTCTCTCATGACCCTTTTCTTTTCAGCATGCTTCATAAAAGGAATAACTGAAAGGCATAATTGTGTCCTAGACTTATACCATGAAAAGAAATACGGATTTCATTTCTCTTTTGCACATGAATCTTTATCTTTCCTGTTCAACCAATAAAAATGTATGTTTCTTTTGTTACACAGGGCTTTTATTATTAGAATGCATTCACCAATAGGACACCGCAGTGTGTTTTATAAGGGAATTGTGTGTGATGTTATAGGTAACTGTTTCATCATGCCAGTGTTCAAACGGGTGTCCAGCCTTTTTTAAGTGATGTCCTATCATCAGGATAGGCCATCAGTAACTGATGGGTAAGGTTCCAGCACCCAGCTCCCCCACCGATTAGCAGTTTGGGTGTAGCTCCATCACCAGAATTTGGCGCTGGAACCAGTGGCGTACACACAATCCATGGGGCCCCGGTGCGAAACTGATCCATGGGGCCCCCTCCCAACCTATCCTCCACCCCCCCCCCCCCCACTACCTCCCCTACCAGTGGTGTAACTAGAGTGTTATGGGCCACAGTGCAAACATTTTTACAAAGAAGCGGCAGATTTTCTTACTAAGGGCTCTTTCCGTGCGGCTAATCCGCGGCGTGACTGAGTGCCAAGCCCCATTCTGGACAGCAGAGACGCGGAGCAGTAACATGACTGACTGTGATATTTTTACTACAAAATCACGATGGCAACTTTATCTCACTGTGATTGTGTAGTAAAAAGATCACAGAGTGTCACGGAGCATTATCAATTATGTTAATGCTCCATGTCTCTGCTGTCCGGAACGGGGCTTGGCTCTCTTTCACACAGCAGATTACACGCACAGGATCTGCTCGTGTGAAAGAGCCCTAAGCCCAATGCATGGCTACACTCACCCAGTCCTAATAAAATCTGATCCTACATCATCCAGGGTGTCGCTGGTGTCGGCGTGATGTCCGCTGGATCCAGAACAAGGTCCCTGTGGTGAGAAAAAAAGAATAATCACATAAGGAAGGGATGGTGACTGCCCCTGTGAAATCACCAGCAGGGGGCGCTGTGCTGGCCTGTAAGACTGAGCCATGCCAATGTATAGCAGGGTAATTTATGGCATTTCCCCTAAGTGCAACCACACATTACTAATGACCAACTTGTGGCCCCTCACAGTAATTATGTCCAGATATGTGTCCCATCATAGTAGTTATGCCAAATATGTGTCCCCTTACAGTAGTTATGCCCAGATATGTGCCTCCTTCACAGAAGTAATGCCAGATTATGTGTCCCCTCAAGTAGTAATGCCAAATATGTGCCCCCTCATAGTAGTGATGCCCAGATTATGTGTCCCCTCACAGTAGTAATGCCAGATTATGTGTCCCCTCACAGTAGTAATGCCAGATTATGTGCCCCTCACAGTAGTAATGCAAGAGTATGTGGCCCTTCACAGTATGTATGCCCAGTTATGTGCCCCCTCAAAGTAGATATGCCCAGATATGTGCCCCCTCAGAGTGGTTATGCCAGATTATGTGTCCCCTCACAATAGTAATGCCAGATTATGTGCCCCTTCACAGTATTTATGCCCGGTTATGTGCCCCCTCCAAGTAGATATGCCCAGATATGTGCCCCCTCAATTATGTGTCCCCTCACGGTAGTAATGCCAGATTATATGCCCCTCACAGTAGTAATGCCAGATTATGTGCCCCTCACAGTAGTTATGGCAGATTATGTGCCCCTTCACAGTATTTATGCCCAGTTATGTGCCCCCTCAGAGTGGTTGTGCTAGATTATGTGCCCCTCACATTAGATATGCCCACATATGTGCCCCTATCTAATGTGAGGGGCACATAATCTAGCACAATCACTCTGAGGGGGCACATAACTGGGCATAAATACTGTGAAGGGGCACATAATCTGCCATAACTACTGTGTGGTTATGCCAGATTACGTGACCCCTCACAGTAGTTATGCCAGATTAGGTGCCCCCTCAAATTTGGTATGGCAGATTAGGTGCCCCTCAGTAGAGATGCCCACTTTTGTGCCCCCTCACTCTAGTTGTGCCCATCAACCCCCCCTGCCCCCAGTCTGCAGCGTTAGAAAAAACCCCACATACTTACCTTCTTCCCTGATGACAGGAGGCAGATTGCCGGGCTTTCAGGTCTCCTCCCACAGCCAGCAGCGCGATGTGGGGCCAGCAGGGGGAGCTCCTGAGCTCTGAAGATCAGTGAAGCAGGGAGGAGAGAGGATTCCCTGCTTCACTATGGAAACGGAACTGCCTGGCCGGGAGTGAGTAAGTGCGCGCTTCCACCCCCCCCCCCCATATTATACATGTAATGGAGGCATGGAGCGCTCTGATGGGGCCCGGAATTGCCACTGTAATTCATGCTGTGCCCCATCAGAGTGCTCCACAGGCGGCCGGGCCCTCTGGAGTGCCGGGCCCGGTTGCAACTGCGACCCCTGTATGTACACCAGTGGCTGGAACTACAGAGCACCATCAACATTGCAGTGGATAGCGTTTTGTCACTGCAGCTCTGCTCCCACTGAAATCAATTGGAACAGCCCTGCAGCGATGAGCGCTATCCACTACATTGTTAATGGTGCTCTGTAGTTCTGTTGTCAACTTCCAGTAAAAGAGCTACATAGAACAGCTGATCGTGGAGGAGCTGGGTGCTGGACCCTGCCAATCAGCTAGTGAGGATAGGCCATCAGATAAAAAAGGCTAGACTCCCCTTTGATGGTGACATTTGTGTTCTTTTTCCTCAAAGGAGGACCTATAACAAGGCAGAGGGACAGAGATTCCATGGGTTATTCAATTTATAGTGCATCCTAGTTCTTCAGAACCTATAGAAGCAAAATCCGTCCTTAAAGGGAAACAGTTACCTCTGCTATGTTTCCCTTACTGAGGGTAGCACAGTATGGTGACTGATCAGCTGATTTCAGCGCTCTGTCACCTTTTGTTCTGGCACAAGCCCCAATGAATATGGCCCAGTTATTTAAGTCGCCCCCCACACACACACATACCACATACTTGCTATACAGCAGCACATACCTCTTGCATCCAGTGCCTCCAGGTGACGTCTCTTCCAATGTAGATCTTCTGTGTCATCATCTTCTCCATTTGACCCGTACAACTTTTTTCAGCTGCGCCTCATCTCTGCAGAGTGTGACACACAGACATCTTACGTTCCTCACTTTTATATCATCTTCCCCCAACCTGGAGTCTATATAGTGTTATCCTGCTGATCGCTGAGCTTCCCAATACCCCCAAATACTATCCTGAAGTAAAATTAGTGCCCCCTACAGTACCCCCAACAGTGATAATGCTCCCCAAGAATGGCCCATTAGTAATACTGCCCCCTACAGTGCCCCCAACCATGATAACGCTCCTCAAGAGTGCCCCCATTAGTATAATTGCCCTCCAGTATTAATAATACCCTCACAGAGCCCCCAGTAGGAAAAAAAAAACATCTACAGACCCCTCAGTAGTAATAAGGCCCCCCCATAGTGCTCTTAGTAGAAATAAGGCAGATCTATAAGTCACTCCTATAGAGCCCCAGTAGTAATAAGATGCCTGGATTTATAATACTCCTACAGTGTCCCCAGTATTTATACTGCCCTCTACTGTTATAATGCTCACCCTGAAGTGCCCTTAGTATTTATAATGCCCCCTGAAGTGCCCCCTGTAGTTATATTCCTCCCTCCACCATACAGTCCCATGTAAATAACATCACACCATCTCTCTTGCCCCCTCCAAAACACAGTCCCATGTAAATAACATCACCTCCTCCCCAGCCGCCTTCAACATACAGTCACAAGTAAATAATATCACCCCTCCCCAGCCACCTCCATCAAGCAATCCTATGTAAAAATCACCCTCTACACATTAAGTCCCATGTAAATAATATCATTCCCCAACCAGCCACCTTCAACATACAGTCCCATGTAAATAACATCACATAATCTCTCTTGCCCCCTCCAAAATACAGTCCCATGTAAATAACATCACCTCCTCCCCAGCCACCTTCAACATACAGTCCCATGTAAATAACATCACACCATCTCTCTTGCCCCCTCCCTCAGATCCCTGTAGCATTCAGTCCCATGTAAATAACATCACTCCCTCCCACAGCCACCATCAACATACAGTCCCATGTAAATAACATCACTCCCTCCACAGCCACCATCAACATACAGTACCATGTACATAACATCACTCCCTCCTACAGCCACCCTCAACATACAGTCCCATGTAAATAACATGAACCCCTCCCCAGCCACCTCCAACACACAGTTCCATGTAAATAACATCCCTCCCTTCAGTCCTAACATACATTTCTAGCTAAATAACCATAACTCCCAGCACTTCTCTGCCTCTCCCTTCACTTACCTCTCCTCTTATAGCAGACATCACCATAGCTTCTTCCCACAGGACTTCTCCTCTTCACTGCTGTCCTCTCCTGCACTGGTCAAATGATGGTGACATCATAGCAGG
The DNA here is from genome assembly GCF_014858855.1 of Bufo gargarizans. Classification (NCBI taxonomy): domain Eukaryota; kingdom Metazoa; phylum Chordata; class Amphibia; order Anura; family Bufonidae; genus Bufo; species Bufo gargarizans. The sequence goes on along the minus strand of NC_058082.1, from coordinate 407,390,116 downwards.
TCCTTCTCAACCACTGCCTGTTTTACTGGTCACATGACCTGTGATGTCAGCTCTTCCAGTGCATTAGATTCAATTATATTGCTGTCCTGAGGAGATCTAGCTGGAAGGTAGGACATTCTGGGCCTGGGACAAAACATCAGGGGCCCAGCTCCATCCCTCTCATCAGCCCCCATATCAGCCCCATATGCCTCTTATCAGCCCTCCATGCCTCTCATCAGCCCCCATATGCCTTTCATCAGCCCCCATTGCCTCATATTAGCCCCATGTCTCTCATTCGGCCCCCATATCATCTCCCATGCCTCTCATCAGCCCCCATGCCTTTCATCAGTCCCCATATTAGCCCCCATGCCTCTCATTAGCCTCCATTGCCTCATATGAGCCCCCATGCCTCTTATTTGGCCCCCATATCAGACCCATGCCTCTCATCAGCCCCTATATCATCCCCCATGCCTCTCATAAGCCCCCATATCAGCCCCATGCCTCTCAACAGCCCCCATATCAGCCCCAATGCCTCTCTTCATCCCCCATATCAGCCTCCATGCCTCTCATCAGCCCCTATATCATCCCCCATGCCTCTCATAAGCCCCCATATCAGACCCATGCCTCTCATCAGCCCCCATATCAGCCCCCATGCCTCTCATCAGCCCCCATATCAGCCCCCATGCCTCTCATCAGCCCCCATGCCTCTCATATCAGCCCTCATTGCCTCTCATCAGCCCCCATGCCACAGAGAACATAAAATAAAAAATCCACTTACCTCTCCTTGCTCCGGACGCCGCCGCTCCTCTCTTCCAGTGCAATCTTCTTCTTTATCTTACCGTGGACTGTGCTGTGAACCGGTGCGCATATGTCTTATGGGTGAAAAATATGGTGTGTGTGTATATATATATATTTATTTAGTAGAAAAGACGGCACTCGCTGTAGATGAATCTTTGTATTTATTCAGTCACATATACAGGCAATAAGTGACGCGTTTCGGTGCTACATACAAGGAACATCTCATATTTAAATAGAGCGCCCAAACACAGGGAAATGACATCATACAGAAAACCACACCCACCAATCAGTGTTAAATCAAAAACATATGAACAAAACGAAAACACACTTCATAGTGACATTTCTCTGAAATCACTTTATATTATTCCTTCCTTCTTCCTTCCTTAGATCCGCTGTAAAAAATATGTAAAGAAAAAAATCTATTTTATTTTTCTTTTCCAAAAGATATATTTATTTTTTAAATTCTTTCACAAGAACAATACGGTTTGTATCAGGATCTGTTCAGGAAAAAACTGATGGTTTTACACGCAATCTCAGTCAGTTTGGGCCGCGATTGCGTTCAGTGTATCAGTTTTTCCATGCGGGTGCAATCAGTTTTTGATGTGTTTTTCACGCATGTGAAAAAAACCTGAAGAATCATAAATCTACATCTCCTAGCAACCATCAGTGAAAAACGCATTGCATCCGCACTTGCTTGCGGATGCAATGCGTTTTTCACTGAAGCCCCATTTACTTCCATGGGGCCAGGACTGCGTGAAAGACGCAGAATATAGAACATGCTGCGTTTTTCACGCAATGTAGAACTGATGCGTGAAAAACAACGCTCATGTACACAGAACCATTGAAATTAATGGGTCAGGATTCAGTGTGGGTGCTATGCGTTCACGTCACGCATTGCACCCGCGAGGAAAACTTGCTCGTGTGAAAGGGGCCTTAGTATACTTCTTGGCATGCTGCTTAAATGTTATTACTAATGATGTTTGATGTATTTGAACTGTAGATGCTAATTTGACAATACATGTAATTTGGTTAAAGAGGACCTGTCACCCTGTACTGTACATGCAGTCCTCGGTATAAGGCGCCTTTCACACAAACAAGTTTTCCACGCAGGTACGTGAAGTGAATGGATAACACCAGCACTGAATCCTGACCTATTCATTTCAATGGATCTGTGCACATGAGCGTTGTTTTTCATGCATCATTTCTGTGCTCGCAGCATGTTCTATGTTCTGCGTTCTTTAGGCAGCCCTGACCCCATAGAAGTGAATGGGGCTTCAGTGAAGAATGCATTGCATCCGATGCAATCCGGGTGCAATGCGTTTTCACTGATGGGTTTCAGGAGATGCTTGCAAATCTTCAGGTTTTTTTCGAAACAAATTGCATCTGCCTGGTGAAAATGGTGCCAGTTTCACTGAACGCTTGTGAAATGGTGCCAGTTTCACTGAACGCACTCTGAGCACATCCTGTTACAATCCGTATCATTCGTGTGAAAGAGTCCCAACATGCAATTTATTGATTTCAATTTCTGCTCTTTTTCTGTTTAGGCGTCCAGTGGGCAGTCCATTGTAGGGACTGACAGCTATATCTGTATGCAGAGTCATACAAGGAAGGCTGTCAATTGGCAACTAGCACTGTCCACTAAACTAAAGAGCATGGATTTAAATGAATAATGTACAAGTTAAGCCTCATTCACACGTCAGTGATTTCCATCAGTGATTGTGAGGCAAAACCAGGATTGGAGCCTCTATAGACATAAAGTGTAAGCGAAAGAGCCGTTTTGGCTCAAAATCACTGATGGAAATCACTGACCGAATGCTGACGTGTGAATTAGGCCAAATGCACACGGCCGTGGAACATGGCCGTGAGCTGTTCTTGGTATCCCGGCCTGGCATTCTGCTGAGAGCAGGAGCGCATGGTGTCGTATAATCTATACGAGTGTATTACTGTAGCGCAGCGGCGGCATGAAGCTCACGGCGTCATAGTTACCAATGACGCCATGCGCTCCTGCTCTCAGCAGGATGCCAGGCCGGGATACCACAGACCGCTCACGTTCGTGTGCATTCGGCCTAAGGCATAACAAGCTGCACACAAATTTGCCAAATGCTCAACATGACTGAATCCTTTTATTTCAGATTTTCATAGTAATTTAATTGAGGAACATACTAGTAAGGAAATCTTTATATAGTTACTAATTAAAGGGGTTGTCCCACTAAAAATATTCTGCAGTTTTCAAACCAGCATCTGGATCAGAATACTTTTGTAATTGCATGGAATTAAAAATGTATTATAGCTATTGAGTTATTCAATGAAATCTATCTGGATATGGACATCTGCTGTTTGCTCTTTTTCTAATTTCTCTGTCCTGCTCACTGAGATGGAAGCTCATGCTCAGTTCCAACCTTCGACTGCCACCAGCAACAGCAGAAAGGACGCACCCCTAAGAAAGGAGACGCTCTCTCAATTGACAGTTTTAAGAAAAGGGGGTCAGTCAGCACATCCCAATGCGCAGGTGCACGCTACCATGGATAGAAACACAAAGAAAAAACACAATGCAACACTCTGCAAACACGAATAACGTACAATAATGCCATAGATATAGAAAATATTCTGGTGCTAATGCTATGCTTATTGAGTAAATTTGGGATTCTTGGCAAATACATTTTGTACAAAATTATTTGGGACAATCTGCCGGCGTCAAGGCAATATCTGTAAGACGGGGACCTAACACTAAATACTACCTGTTATGTGTCATATTGGCCACCATAAAATGCAGGGAATGCAGTTTCCACGTGCATGCTGGGTCCACTCTGTCTCTTACCATTGTTTGTGCCATAATGGCCTCCATTAAATCCAGGGAATGCAGGTACCAACATGCATGCTGAGCCCACTCTATACCTATCCTGGTGCCAGACGGCTTCCAATGAATGCAGGGAGAGTAGGCTACAGCTTTATACTTACACTAATTAAAATCAGCCTATGGGGCACACAGACAAAACCTACAAAAATGCCAGGCCGCTTATGATGAATTGATACTTTATTACAAAATCACATAAATTTAATTACAAGAAAGTATGGTGCAGGAGATAAAAAGAGAGACAACATCACTGGAGGAAACATACAGCGGATACATGTCCATACATCAGTCCATCAATACATAGGAAGATAAAGTGCAAATGCAAACATTACATCTGTAATCAAAAGGACATCGGACAATTACCCATACTGCGTCTCCTCCAGGATGGCGCCAACCCCAATGCGCGTTCCGGTGTACCTTCGTCTGGGGGTAGCATCATCACTGGGGGACATAGGTTAAATACAACAGTCAGCCAATCACCACGTAAATACCAATGATCTTACTTCTGCATTGTCTCCGCGACTCAGGAAGTGAGGTAAGAAATTGCAGCCAGCGCCAGGGGGAAGCATGTGATTTGTATCATATCACGTGTTCGCACCGCGATCATGTGATGAAGATGTTAACACGTGATCGCGTCACAAGTGTCGCGAGTCTGTGTCTACACCATCATAGAAAATGACGTCATGGAGAACTCAATGATCTGGATGCTACATGTACGAAAACACAGCACAAAAAGAAAAGGTAAGAAGGAAAGGAGGGACACAGGAGCGGCCGCCCTAGATGGAAGTTAAAAGAATGAATAAGAGTGGGTAGCGGAACACCAGAATCAGTAATTTCAATCTATAATTAAAAGAATGTAATAAAGATGAATGTTAATAAAAAATCATAAAAAATATATGTATATATCTGTGCATGATTATTGTGATATGTGAACTCATAATATAAAGTGCAAAGAAAATAATACTAATGTTGAAACATGATGAAACACAACATGCCCTACAAAACATCCTAAGTGACACCCGCGCCTAACACACAATGATGTTAGGTGCAAAAATATGAAAATTAACCATTACATTTTTTATAGTTTGCATGATTAATTATATTGATTCCAATCATAATTGACTCTCAATTTCTCAATCCACGATTCGAAAATACACTGAATTATCAGTAGAAACATATACATAAAGGAATGATTAAACAAAGCTATTCTTGAATTGTGTGCACATCCATGATTTCAGAAATTGATATCAACATGGTCCACACACATCATCAATAGGTTAGATCTATGACAACTCAATTTTATCTGTGACAATATATATATATGTGTGTGTGTTGTGACACATCATGCCAAACCATGATTATATGACCAAAAAAGGTGCAAAATAAAATAAAACAAACCATAAATCGTGATGTTGCAATGACATGCAACATACTAGGAATATCAGATTAAAAAAGGAGGAAGATCCGATATATGCATTCGTGCAAATTCAGACATTCATCTATACATATCTATAATAAAGTAATAAAATTCTCTCCATATGTGACCATATATTTATGAATAGGTGTAACCCAATAAAGACCGTATTAGGGAGCATGCATATACATACCCCTTAAAGGTGGACCTCACAGGGGATAATACAGAGTCTCTGATTATTAATATCCTGTGCAGTGGTCTGGAATAAACATAATCAGATATATATCCAAAGAGATGATCGCCCATCAACAATTGACAGGTACATTCGTGTGTTAATACACATGCTAGTCACACCAAAGTCTTTTGGTCTGATGTCAACCAGACCAAAGCGCAGATCTTAACTGTGCACGATCCTCTTGTATGGTCACATACGTGGACCCAAAAACCCCAGTACATATAGTGTACATCAATAACAACCGCCCCCCAAGACAACTCCACCTCCTATACCAAACACATTATCTATATATATATATATCCCCATGGCTGCATATACCCACCTCCTCAGTGAATCTCCACAATATCGCAGAGTCACTGACTGTAGGATATGTGGAGAGTCTGTATCAAGGTGACTAGTAAATAGGCCGACCCCATAGATGACCCTAGAAAATGGGGTCAGAAGCTGTTAAAATTCGCGAAGCGAACACTAAAAACAAAACCCACTTGGGTGTGAATACCTGGATGGACCCTACAAAGACCTATAGATATGAGGAGAAACCAGTGGACTCATTCAAACCATTTGGACACAGTGTGTTTAGTTTCCAAATCCACTTACATTCAAGTTGTGCCAATCTTTTTGATATGTTTCCACCTCTGATGTTTTTTAGAACACAATCAATCGCGTGAAATTTTAAGTGCACAGGGTTGCAATCTTGATATAACTTGAGATGTCTAGCCACCGGTTTTAGGTTGCTCAAATCTCTTTGATTGGTTGCTGATGCGATATCTCTAACTTGTTCGCACACTCTAACTTTTAGCTCCCTTGTGGTTAAACCCACATAAATTTTTGGGCATGGACATTTCGCGTAATAGACGACTGCTGTACTTGTGCACGTGAGACACTGTGTTATTTGGAATGTTTTCCCATTAGTTCAATCATCGAACAAAGTCGCTCTCTCCATATTTGGACATGCAATACACTTTCCACATGGGACAAAACCCCATCTCGGCTTTCCTATCCCTCTGAACATTGGCTGGCTTTGTTTAAAAAAGAGACTACGAACAAGGTCTCTCAAATTTTTAGAGCGTTTAGCCGTTACCATTGGACCTGAGGATACATATTTGACCAAGATGGGATCAGTAAACAGCACGGGCCAAAATCTTCTCAAAATATCCTTCATCTCAGGCCATCTACCATGGTAGCCCGTGATGAATCTTGTCTTTTTGTCACTGGTTCTTTGTTCCCCTGAAAATAGAAGATCATGACGGGAGCATGTCCTTGCTCTTCTGTATGCTTTTTTGATTGAACGTTGACTATATCCACGACTGGTAAATCTCTGCTTCAAATCATTTGCTTGTTGTTCAAATATCTGATCTGTCGAGCATATCCTCCGGGCTCGCAAAAATTGTCCAGTCGGAATCGAGTTGATCCTCTGTGGAGGATGGGATGAAGATGCATGTAAATAGGAGTTAACGGTTGTCGGTTTCCTAAATACGTTCGTAACAATGGGGCAGACAGGCTGGTCAGGGGTGCAAGACCAACAGGAGTCAGCCACAACTTCAGCTCAGTACAACTGCAAGAAAAAGGAGGTCAGTCAGCACATCCCAATGCCTTGACACCGGAAGACGGGCCCTGCAACAACAGCTCTGGAGCCTGCCCAATTGCAATGTAAGGCATGATGTAGTAACTCCTTGCCCACTGTTCTGTAAATGTATGTCAGATGTCGGGAAGCAAGTTAAAAATTGTAATAAAAAAAGTCACCCTTGGCCTCAACCACTTTATGGTCAGTAAAGTGAAACAGGTGCTTTATAAATATGGCATTCATTCTGACCATCACATTTCTTAGTTGATAAATCTTCTGCTTCCCTTTTATTACAAAGTTGACTGTCTGCATCCACCACTAGGGGGAGCTCAGTGCATAGGAGTTTATGCAGTTACACTATGTGGGCACTATGAAAAAATCTATTCCTTCTAGTGGTGGCTGCAAGAAAATGCAGTGTTTTCACATTGGAAATTAAAGTACATCAGTGCTTCAGGCCCGGTAGCAGTTGCATGTTTTGTCTCCATTGAAGTCATGGGCTCTGATTGTCCATCGAAGTGGATGGGCATTACTCCCTGCCCCTTTGTGAAACGGTGTGATTTGTCGTTAAAGCACTTATGTATACCTAATGGCAATGTATGGACACAAAGAGTTAACCAACTAGTAGGTTAGGTTACCAGGGTGACGGACTGAGTCTTAGCTGAGCAGAGCAAGAGACAAGACCTGCATGTGTGAGGTCCTGCAAAGTAGGCCCAGAGAGAAGCCTCCTCCAGGAGATTATATTCCTGAGACTGAAATGCTATCCGAAAGTTAATTAACCGAGAGGCTACCCCTGAGAGAAAGAGAACAGATAACCATAGAAGATTTAGAACCGGTTGTACACTGGATTCAGACAGTAAAGTGCAGATCCTTTATGGCAAAGAGACTTTACTGCTTGTGAAAAAGGTTAATTGCCTCCAGTACCCACCACACTTTGAGACAGACTGGCTATCCGGCTCTAAGATCTGCACTAATTGCAGAAAGAGTTCATGAAAAATGAATTGTACACCTGTGGTTAGGTTGGAAAGTTGCAAAGTGTATTTTGTGTGAGATTCAGGGACTACTTCTACCATCATTGCCACTGTCCATACACAGCCACTAGGGAAATGTGAGCTCTCTGATATACCTCAGGACAATACTAATTGCTGCTATTTTTACCACACTCACCTCTGTAACGAGACTGTTCTTTGTTATCACTAAACTGAGCCTGGCTTTTGCCTCCAATATTTGCCAACCCTCACTCTACCTGACCTCCTGCCTTGCACCCTGCCAAACATCCACCGTTAAGGGCACCCCAACTACCACTAGGCAAGATCCCCAAAGGCATCCAAGGTGTGCACGAGGGAAGAAAGGAAGTGCTCTATTTTCACTGCGAGGCCTAGGGAGAGCCAAGTTGAAAACTGCCACCATGAACTGTGAATACTACTACCACCATCATAGCCACTACCACTCCTCCCATCCTTCTCACCTCCACTCTGGATCTCTGCACCCCCCTTCATACAAATTAAACACATCACCTTGAAGGTGTCTCCAAGTCATCTTTCTTCTCACCACTTACCATTGCTGGCCAAAAGCTTCTCATTTCATATGCACTGGCTATGTATCCTGGGCAAAGATTAGCAGTTACTATGGACATTATTTTGTGGTGCCTATTGGAGTTATCACTTTGATACAGAGAGAATGTTTCTATCATAATACAAGACCTGTCCTAATTTGTTCAAACCTGAGAAATTCCCCACATGAGAAGTCTTATAGATCAGACAAGTCTTCTCTGAGTATGCAAATTAGCTTTCTTTCCAAAAGGAATAGAAAACTAAGTCTTTGTTGACACCAAATGTTAAGTATCAATCCAATAAGTCAACGCTTAGCCTTTTAGGGTCCATTCACACGTCCATCTGCGTTTTCTGGATCTGAAAAACACGGACACCGGCAATGTGCGTTCTGCATTTTATGGAACGCACATCGCCGGCACTCTCATAGAAAATGCCTTTTCTTGTCCGCAATTGCGGACAAAAATAGGACATGTTCTATTTTTTGCGGAACAAAAGTGCGGATCCGGAACTGACGATCCGGAAATGCAGATGCGGACAGCACATTCCGGCTCCATTGACATTGAATGGGTCCACACGGCTGCAGACCCATTTTGCGGACGTGTGAATTGACCCTTAACATGGATTTGAAGTATTACTTATATTGCTCCCCAGTGCAGAACAGAGAGAACTTAGTTAGATGACAGGCCTTTGTTGGGACCTGGGGGGTACTATTTCTCCTAATGGACAGTACCCGAGCACCTAGAAGGCATGAGGAGTCTTATAGGGCAGGCAACGCTGCTCTGGGTTTCTGGGAAAAAGGCATGCAAATCAGCTTTCCTTCCTAAAGGAGAAGAAAGCTAAGGGTGGATTTCTTGCGGACTACATCCCCCGTTGAAATGGAGACATTCCACAACAAACCATTATTTTAATAGTTAATTCTGCAGCATGACACAGCTCAGGGACTGACAATTTTCAGAGTATTAATGCCTGGTTATGCCATAAATATTTCCCTCATGTTATCTTATGGGGCTAAAAAATTGTCAATCTCTCTCTCAATTCTACCCAGACAAATCTACTGAATCAAATTTTTCGGTCAGATTTCGATTCTAACAAATTGATTTACTCATCTCTAGTATGAGCCAATTGCATTTCTGTGTAGATACTTTTTAACTAGAAGCACTTAAAGTGGTTGTCTCGTCTTCCTAAGGCAAGACGAGACACAGTAACAGCCACTAGCCGGTTGGGAGTATGCCGGCACTACGGGAGCTACAGCTACTACAGAAACAATGTAGCACAGCAAGCTATTCGGTATCCGAGCTACTGAAAAAGCGAGCACCAGTGCGCTCCGCTGTTTCCTGGCTGGCTGGTGGCCAGGACTGTGTCTGATATACAAGTACTGAGGGTACGGTCACATGGTTAGGTTTCTGCATGCAGTTTTGGAAGCCAAAATCAGTAGTGGATCATAAAAGGAGAGAAAGTATATAAGACAGATGCTGTATCTAAATTCATTCCTGGTTTTGGCTGTCAAAACTGCATGCAGAAACCTGACCATGTAGCCGTGCCCTAAGAGAGAACACTTTGCATTATCCTACTGCATTATTCACGTTCATTGTTATAGTTCCTAGGTAATTCCAAATTGGCTGCGCTATTTTTCCAGTCAAAAAGTTTGAAATCTGCTGTGAAGGCTCCTAAAAAGCCCCTGACACAGATGTGTATGTACTGTAGGCCAAGAGCTATTATCCTAAACCTTTCGGAGAGCTTCCTCTCGCTGACTTCAACATGTAACTCAGATTACCACGATAATGGAGCTGATCATGCTAGACTGTGACAGAATGTTTTAAACAAAGACAGTAAATATTAGATCAATGCGTTCAATAAATACAAGAAAACATATGATTGCCTGTGTTCTTTATTTTATCAGATATGGACTTTCCACATACCATTTTTCTCTTATCCCTGTGAAAGGGACCAATTTTCCTTGTATAAGGTTCATCATATCATAATCAGGGAAATCCTTTATCTTCAGGCACATTTTCTAGTCTCTTTGTTTTGTCTCCTCTAACCTATGTTAGTCTCTCCACTTTTACAGGAACTTTGAAGTCAGTATCAATATAAGAGTTTAAAGGGAGTGTTCTTTTTTGCTATTTAAAAATTGAAACACACTCTTTTATCTGTTTTACCTTCTGATTGTGTTTTTTCTATTCTGCTTTCTTTTTGTGAATACGGTGCAGTCATCTTGCTTCAAGCTGTTAACAGCAGCTGCAGAGATTTGCTTCATACCCGGCAGATGGATGTAAGAAAACAAAGACAGAAAACTGAACTGAAGGTACCCATGCCCCTAAAAGAGTAAAGTTAAGCTGAACCTGTGGTTTTTGGTGGGATCGGTAAGCTATCATATGTATGTGGAGACCTTCTGACTCTCACCAACAGGTTACGCAATCCTTTAGTTCTCAAGGAGATATCTGGCAGCAGATTACTTCTATAGTGATGAGCAGCAGGGGCAATATTCAAATTTACGATATTTCGCGAATGTTTGGTAGAATATTTATCATATATTAGAGAATTTGCGAATATGGTCTTGATTGAGAAAATCAGCAATGTAATATGCGTGGAATGCGCGCAATACAGGTGTGGACCACAATAGCTAAATTTTTCAAGTAGTTAGAAATTTCCTGAGACTGGAGAAAATGGTTGTCATGGCAGAACATTACAGTAGCTTTATATGCAGATAGAGTGCTCCAATATATCTGCGATTGCAAAATCGGCACTAATGATGCGAATATGTTGGCGCAATACGTGCAACTTCACATTTTAACAGGTCTGACTACTTATTAGTGATTGGTGCACTAAGTATTGTTGTGAAGTTGTGACATCACAGCACTAAGTATGTAGGTATGTATGTAGCATACATACATACAGCACAATGGGAGAGATTTATCAAACTGGCGTAAAGTAAAACTGGCTTAGTTGCTCATAGCAGCCAATCAGATTCCACCTTTCATTTTTCACAGCTCCTTTGGATAATGAAAGGTGTAATCTGATTGGTTACTATGGGAAACTAAGCCAGTTCTACTTTACACCAGTATGATAAATCTCCCCCTATGTATATAGCATGTATGTGTGGACAGCAGAACCTAGCTATACTATATCACTAACCTACACTGACTATCTCCCATTAACCATCTGTATTATATATAAGCTAACTAACTATCTAATGTAATGACACAGGAAAGCAGAGAGCACAGCAATAACACTACTGTCTCTCCCAGATCTGCAAAATACTGCATACAAGGGCTGCTGGGGAGGTTCTTATATAGTAAGGGGTAGGCAGCTTTCCTATTGGTTGCTAGGGATGTTGCTAAGCTCAGACAAATATATTGCAGCCTTCTCATTGGCCACAAGCAAGAAGGGAGGTTACTGATGAAAAAAAGATCTAGAATATTCGAAATTACAAATATATATCACTATATTCATTCTCGAATTCTCGAAGTGCCAATATTCGCAATTCGAATATTCGTGCCCAACACTATTCCCCTATTGAGAACACATGCACACTTGGCCAAACCAAGCATGCCATTGTATAGTTGTTTGGCATATCAGAATTCAGCTGACAGCTATTAAAGGTAAATTGGTTTTACCACTCATTCTTTTATCCTAAAATGACCGAGGGATCGTATTATAATTTTATTTGATACAAAATGACATTGATTTCTCATAATAAAATCATATTATTTACCTAAAGTCTCCCAAGCAGTGCTGTTCTCCTGGCTGAGGTCCGGCCCAGATGGGGGCATTGTAGTTAATGACCACGTGATATGTTACGCATCCTTTTTTGCCCAGAATCCTTATTTATGCAGTGCACTCTGCAAGCTCATCTTCTCAGATTCATTTCTATTTGTTCCATATGAGTCTATGAAGCACATAGAAGTTAATGTACGTAGCCAAGCGTGCACAGTAATATAAGAGTGAATCTTCTATTGCAAGGAATACATGGAGCAACTGATCTCACATCTCAGAGAAGAAAGTAGTAGACATGAACTGCGCAGACTCGACCAGGTTATCAATCAGATCAAAATATAGCTTTCCTAAAGGCTTCCGTGATTCTAGACAAGGGCTACCAGTACATTTGTAACACAGAGATAGCTGCAAATGTTTTAAACAAGTCAAGTTTAGTGAGCATGCAGTGTTTTATGTGCAGCAATCACTATGCATGGAAGCAGGGGCGTAGCTATAGGGGGTGCAGAGGTAGCAGTCGCTACCGGGCCCAAGAGTGCGAGGGGGCCCAAAGACCCTTGTGCCACATAAGACACTGGCATTATAGAAAGTGCTTACTGGTCAATTTACACCTATGGCTGGAGGGAAGGGGTTACATTAAGAATTTGCCATGAGGGGGTGCCCTTTCAATGTTTGCCTCAGGCAACAGGAAGGCTATGTGCTCCCCTGCCCCTTACCAACAAGCACTGAGGGACGGGGGCCCAAGCTGAACTCCTGCACCAGGGCCCATGAGCTTTTAGCTACGCCCCTGCATGGAAGGGATGAAAAACTGTCTCCATTGCCTATTGTTAATGGTGCGATCCTGTGTTAGGTGCTGTTCAATGTACTGTGATTGCATTAACCATGACAGCAGTGCCTAATCTGTCACACAACCGACACCAGCTTATAATGGGGTCTATCATGGTGTCCAATTTGGGGTCTATCATGGTGTCCAATTTGATTGGAAAAATACATGCTGCACTATTCTTCCTGTGTAATGTAATAGAACACCTGTCACTACCAGCGCCAGCAGATGCGTACCTGCCCGCGCCCGGTTGCAAGGGAGAAAGTCTCATCTCCCACACTAGGTATTAAGACATCATAGGTCATGTGACGCTAGGTGTGTGATGTGACCAGTTAGTGCTTCACGTGACCAGGAAGTGCTGGGTATTTAAACAGGCAATCTGCAGGTCACAGATTGCCTGTCATTGATTCTATATACCTCACCGCTTTGGATCGTTCTGACCTCCTGACTTCTGACCTTGGCTACTCCTTTTGACCCTTATTCTTGGATTCTTATTTGGCTTTTCTACAACTCCTAATTTGACCCTGGCTTGGTTCTGGGACTCAGTTCTACCTGATGTATTTGGACCTGGACTTGCCTGGTCGTGTAGGACCTTGACTTGGAATTGTTTAGTGATGTGCTTTCTGATTTGGCTTCATCGTTTTCTCTTGGTTTTGATCTGGTACATTTGACCCATTTGGTTCCGGGGCTTTCTCAGTATTTGTGTTCCTGCCTGTCGCTTTGTTTATTGTTTTTTCCCTCTGATTTTCCCTGGTAAGCCCTAGCACGTAAATAAGCAGGAACCGTCGAGCAATTGTGGTCCAATACGTAGGCAGAGAGAAAGGTGCGGGTGGAATTTAGGGTTCACTTTTCCCCTCGTGACAACATCCAATGGAGTGTCTGGTGTATTGTAAATCCAGAAGTATCTGCTCCTAGTTTTGTAATAAAGGTGGGCCAGATTTATCATTAGCTCAAGTCAGAATCATGGAGTGAAAAAGTCGCAAATTTTTGCGCAATTGCTTAAACTTGCGACTTTTATTGGCTCTGCACTATGCTCGCCAGTTTTCTGAAAGTGGGCGTGTTTTCTTATGTAAATGAATCTCTAGACAGATTTACTATTGCGACTATTTAAAAAGTTGCTAAAAAGTCACCATTTTTTTTGCAATTTCACTCCAGTGAGGACCATGCTTATCTTATGCTACTTTTAATAGAACATGCAAATTTTTCATAAAGACGTGCGACTTTTGTAAAGCTGCTTACTGACGGACAAACTGCTACCGTCAAACCACATTTATTACAGTCTTAAAGGGCCGATCATAAATCTGACTTGGCTAAAACTGACTTTAGCCATATGTGAAAGTGGAGTGAGCTGTCAGAGTCATGATAAATCTGGCCCTATGTATCTTTTTAATCTATTTAGCTATTTTCTTATTTCCCTCATTAACAGAATTATAGTTACATAGTTACATAGTTAATATGGTTGAAAAAAGACAAAAGTGCATCAAGTTCAACCAAGGAATAGGTGGGGACGCGAATCCCAGAAGGAAGTGAGATTTCTACATGTTTTCATAAGCATTAAAGGGTTTCTCCGGGAATTAAGAAAAAAAAATACTTAAATATTGCTTTAGTATAAATATATTCCCAGATGCCTTCCATTAGTTATAATAGCTTGTTTTGCCTAGGGAGTAATCATTAGGAGAAATAAAACGGCCGCTGTCCTATTAGTACACACAAAACCTGTCCTAATCACACAGGAGGACAAGTTACTTCACAATACCGAGGTAAAGAATGACCTCATCCTCCTCTCTGCTCTACTTGTCAGAGATTATGATCCTGAATATACATGGTAAAATCTTCAGCTGAATCTCTGTGGGAATTGAGTTCATGAGGAGACAAGAAGAGGAGGGTTGGGATTTGATTAATGAGCAGCAGCTCTTGTATGGAGTCTCCATTACCACAGTCTGTCATGTCCATCCTCTCTGTACTTCATGTCTCCTTATGACCTTTATTCCCACAGAGATACTTAGAAATTCTTCTAAACCCTTTTTAAAACTGTCCACTGTTCCTGCTGTGACCACGTCCTGAGGAAGTCTATTCCACAGCTTCACCGTTCTTACAGTAAAGAAGCTTTGACGCTTCTGGAGACTGAACTTTTTCCTCTCTAGTCGTAGGCAGTACCGCTTGTCTTTTAAGGGCATTTTACATGGAACAGATTTTCACAAAAAATTTTATATGGCCAATTTATATATTTTTATAGGTTAATCATGTCCCCCCTAGACATCTCTTTTCAAGACTAAATACATTTAATTATTTTAATCTTTCTTTATAATTTAGACCCTCCATACCCCTTATCAGTTTATTCGCTCTCCTATGTACTTTTTCCAGCTGCAAAGCATCCTTTCTATGGACTGGTGACCAGAACTGAACTGCATATTCCAGATGAGAGCGCACCGATGCTTTGTAAAGTGGTAATATTACATCCCTGTCTGCAAATCCTTGTTTAATGCATGTACAATATCCTTGTAGCCTTAGAAGCAGCTGATTGACATTGTATGCATCTCGAATCTATGGGCAGCTTTGTTCATTTTCAGATGTGAATTAGGAACAGTATATCACAGAAGAATACTTCCAAACTTCCTTGCAGAAATTTGTGTGAGAAAGTTTGATCAAATTTGGTTTCATTGGAGTCATTGTAACAACTTTTAAACTAGTCTCTCCCTGACTCATCCACCTCCTCCCCTGTTCTTCAAAGCTTCCTCAAATGACAACATCTCAAAAACCACAGAGAACTGAAACACAAAGCGGGGCATTTATTTAGGCTGGCGCTGTGTATGCTTGTCTTAATTTGTCCTGCCCTTGCACGAGATGCATCACAATTATTAAGAAGCACACAGCTCCCAATAATTGTGGCGCATTTTGGGTCATCCGTGCAATGGAACTAAAATCTATTCCAGCCAGGACCTGAAATAGATTTCAGGTGTAATGTGCACAAGTTTCCTGGTGCTCATATTGTTAAAAAAGTGTCGCAGAGGTCCTGCCCATAGTCTGCCCTTTCTCCCCAATGTCTTGCCCACTTTTTTTTTTTACAAAAGTACCGGTAGCTAAAGCATATCAGAAAAAGTGCATAACGATTGACTATACACATCTCTAAAGTGATAGGCTGCCATTTTTCTTTCTTTTTAAGAAATCTCAGCTCTGGCATACACAGAGACATATACCTGTAGTCTATAGGTTAGAAGAGGATGATCCTACAGAGAGTAGTACACTATGCACTCTTTACAAGTTCCTTCATCCCGTTCTCCCCCATTCCCAGAATAATAAGCACTGTGGAAATCTCTACATGGTGATTGGGAACATGTCACTCACATCACCATTCATGTGTTCTATATTTCTCGCCCACTCTTTTTTCTAATTGTGCTATTGTTGTGTCCTGCAGAGCTCTCTCTTCTTAAGGTCACCACAGCTGTGACGATGAAAAGCTTCTTGGCTAAAAATTAGAAGTCATAAACAAGTGGATCAGCTCTAAGCAATGTAGATCCATACTGAAACAAATAAAAACACAATGCTTCTGGTAAAAAGAATCCCTATTCCCTTTTAAAAGTGACAATTCACATTCATTCTTTTCTAGGCTAGATTCTTCTAATCTATTTGTTAAAAGAAGACCAGTCAGTTAGGTGCTGTTAGTTTTCAGTGTGTGTACAGTATAAAGATATATTGAATAGTTATATTGAGGCATTTTTATTCTTTTGTATATATTCTTTTTTTATTATGAATGTTTTTTTATTGGGTTCTGGTAAAAATCTACCATATGTTTGGAGTCTGACGACAGGAGCAATGTGTGATTAGTAGAGAAAATGACATGCAGTACTGTTACGAGAAAATTTTTGTAGGATAAAACAGGAAAGATAGTCTTACCTGTTATAAACCATTTATAGATAGATAGATAGAAAGATAGATAGTAAATAGTGTTGAGCAAACCCGAACTGTAAAGTTTTGGTCCGTACCGAACTTTACGACTTTTGGCACCCGGACCCGAACCTGAACTTTGCTGGAAAAGTTCAGGTTCGAGTTCGGTGTTCGGGCAATTAATAAAGCTTGTTACAAGGCTGCAGGGCAGCCAATCAGCAAGCTTTTAAGATGTGTGCCCTTAAAAGCCATCACAGCCATGCCTACTAATGGCATGGCTGTGATTGGCCAGTGGATCATGTGACCTAGCCTCTATATGAGCTGGATCACGTGTAGAACCGCCTATCAGCTCTCAGTAGTGAAGTGACAGAAAGCAGGCAGCTGAAGTGAGGGTATTAGTGCGATTTTTTGTGGGTGCAATACACCATCTTTGCACCCCTGACACAGAAAGCTAATCATAAATCTGGCTGTTAATTCTGTAAGTGCGATGCTGTTAAAATGTCAGGTTTCTGTGCTGTAAAAAAATGAGACAAATATAAATCAGAACTTTTTCCACCTTTAATGTGACCTATAAACTGTACCACTCAATTGAAAAACAAACTGAAATCTTTTAGGTAGAGGGAAGAAAAAATATACAAATAAAATGATATGGTTGCATAAGTGTGCACACCCTTAGGCCTCATGCACACGACCGCACCGTTTTTTGCAGTCCACAATATAAATGCCTATTCTTGTCCGCAAAGCGTGGACAAGAATAGGACATGTTAATTTTTTTAGCGGGGACGCGGAACAAAGCCATGGATGCGGACAGCACATTGAGTGCTGTCCGCATCTTTTGCAGCCCCATTGAAGTGAATGGGTCCGCATCCGAGCCGCCGTTTTGACCCAAAATGCGGTCATGTGCATGAGGCCTTAAACGAATACTTTGTTGAAGCACCTTTTGATTTTATTACAGCACTTAGTCTTTTTGGGTATGAGTCTATCAGCATGGCACATTTTGACTTGGCAAGATTTGCCTATATTTCTTTGCAAAAACACTCCAAATCTGTCAGATTGCGAGGGCATCTCCTGTGCACAGCCCTCTTCGGATCACCCCACAGATTTTCAATCAGATTCAGGTCTGGGCTCTGGTTGAACCATTCCAAAACTTTAATCTTCTTCTGATGAAGCCATTCCTTTGTTGTTTTGGATGTATGCTTTGGGTCGTTGTCATGCTGAAAGATGAAGTTCCTCTTCATGTTCAGCTTTCTAACCAATGCCAATATTGACTGGTGTTTGGAACTGTTCATAATTCCCTCTAGCTTAACTAAGGCCCCAGTTCCAGCTGAAGAAAAACAGCCCCAAAGCATGATGCTGCCACCACCATGCTTTACTGTGGGTATGGTGTTCTTTTGCTGATGTGCAGTGTTGTTTTTGAGCCAAACATATCTTTTGGAATTATAGCCAAAAAGTTCAACCTTGGTTTCATCAGACCATAACACCTTTTCCCACATGCTTTTGGGAGACTTCAGATGTGTTTTTGCAAAATGTAGCCTAGCTTGGATGTTTTTCTTCGTAAGAAAAGGCTTTCGTCTTGCCACTCTACCCATAGCCCAGACATATGAGGAATGCGGGAGATTGTTGTCACATATACCACACAGCCAGTACTTGCCAGATATTCCTGCAGCTCTTTTATTGTTGCTGTGGGCATCTTGGTAGCCTCCCAGACCAGTTTTCTTCTCGTCTTTTCATCAATTTTGGAGGGACGTCCAGTTCTTGGTAATGTCACTGTTGTGCCATATTTTCTCCACTTGATGATGACTGTCTTCACTGTGTTCCATGTTCCATGGTCTATCTAATGGTCTATCAAAATTAATGGTCTAATGAAATTATTTTGTTCTCTTCTCCTGACTGATACCTTTTAACAATGAGATCCCTCTTTGGAAGCTCTCTGTGGACCACGGCCTTTGCTGTGGTATGTGACTAAGAAAATTTCACGAAAGACCAACTAGAACAGCTGAACTTTATTTGGGGTTAATCAGAGGCACTTTAAATGATGACAAGTGTACGCTGACTCCTATTTAACATGATTTTGAATGTGTTGCTTAACCACCTCCCGACCGCCGTACGCGTATATGCGTCCGGGAGGTGGTTGCTTTATTCCTCCTGGACGCATATACGCGTCTTCTCGCGAGACGCGAGATTTCCTGTGAACGCGCGCGCTCACAGGCGCGCGCGCTCACAGGAACAGAAGGTAAGCGAGTGGATCTCCAGCCTGCCAGCGGCGATCGCTCGCTGGCAGGCTGGAGATCCGAATTTTTTAACCCCTAACAGGTATATTAGACGCTGTTTTCATAACAGCGTCTAATATACCTCCTACCTGGTCCTCTGGTGGTCCCTTTTGTTAGGATCGACCACCAGAGGACTCAGGTAGGTCAGTACAGTCCCACCAAACACCACACTACACTACACTACACCCCCCCGTCACTTATTAACCCCTTATAAACCCCTGATCACCCCATATAAACTCCCTGATCACCCCCCTGTCATTGATCACCGCCCTGTCATTGATCACCCCCCTGTCAGGCTCCGTTCAGACGTCCGCATGATTTTTACGGATCCGATCCATGTATCCATGGATCCGTAAAAATCATGCGGACGTCTGAATGGAGCCTTACAGGGGGGTGATCAATGACAGGCGGGTGATCACCCATATACACTCCCTGATCACCCCCTGTCATTGATCACCGCCCTGTCAGGCTCCATTCAGACGTCCGCATGATTTTTACGGATCCGATCCATGTATCCATGGATCCGTAAAAATCATGCGGACGTCTGAATGGAGCCTTACAGGGGGGTGATCAATGACAGGCGGGTGATCACCCATATACACTCCCTGATCACCCCCTGTCATTGATCACCGCCCTGTCAGGCTCCATTCAGACGTCCGCATGATTTTTACGGATCCGATCCATGTATCCATGGATCCGTAAAAATCATGCGGACGTCTGAATGGAGCCTTACAGGGGGGTGATCAATGACAGGCGGGTGATCACCCATATACACTCCCTGATCACCCCCTGTCATTGATCACCCCCCTGTCATTGATCACCCCCCTGTAAGGCTCCATTCAGACGTCCGCATGATTTTTACGGATCCGATCCATGTATCCATGGATCCGTAAAAATCATGCGGACGTCTGAATGGAGCCTTACAGGGGGGTGATCAATGACAGGCGGGTGATCACCCATATACACTCCCTGATCACCCCCTGTCATTGATCACCCCCCTGTCATTGATCACCCCCCTGTCATTGATCACCCCCCTGTCAGGCTCCATTCAGACGTCCGCATGATTTTTACGGATCCGATCCATGTATCCATGGATCCGTAAAAATCATGCGGACGTCTGAATGGAGCCTTACAGGGGGGGTGATCAGTGACAGGGGGGTGATCACCCTGATTACCCTGATCACCCCCTGTCATTGATAACCCCCCTGTAAGGCTCCATTCAGACGTCCGCATGCGTTCTGTGGATCCGATCCATGTATCCATGGATCCGTAAAAAATCATGCGGATGTCTGAATGGAGCCTTACAGGGGGGGTGATCAGTGACAGGGGGGTGATCACCCTGATCACCCCCTGTCATTGATAACCCCCCTGTAAGGCTCCATTCAGACGTCCGCATGCGTTTTGTGGATCCGATCCATGTATCCATGGATCCGTAAAAAATCATGCGGATGTCTGAATGGAGCCTTACAGGGGGGGTGATCAGTGACAGGGGGGTGATCACCCTGATTACCCTGATCACCCCCTGTCATTGATAACCCCCCTGTAAGGCTCCATTCAGACGTCCGCATGCGTTCTGTGGATCCGATCCATGTATCCATGGATCCGTAAAAAATCATGCGGATGTCTGAATGGAGCCTTACAGGGGGGGTGATCAGTGACAGGGGGGTGATCACCCTGATCACCCCCTGTCATTGATAACCCCCCTGTAAGGCTCCATTCAGACGTCCGCATGCGTTTTGTGGATCCGATCCATGTATCCATGGATCCGTAAAAAATCATGCGGATGTCTGAATGGAGCCTTACAGGGGGGGTGATCAGTGACAGGGGGGTGATCACCCTGATTACCCTGATCACCCCCTGTCATTGATAACCCCCCTGTAAGGCTCCATTCAGACGTCCGCATGCGTTCTGTGGATCCGATCCATGTATCCATGGATCCGTACAAAATCATGCGGATGTCTGAATGGAGCCTTACAGGGGGGGTGATAAATGACAGGGGGGTGATCAGGGAGTCTATATGGGTGATCACCCCCCTGTCATTGATCACCCCCCTGTCATTGATCACTCCCCCCCTGGTAAGGCTCCATTCAGCCATTTTTTTTGGCACAAGTTAGCGGACATTTTTGTTTGTTTTGTTTTTGTTTTTTCTTACAAAGTCTCATATTCCACTAACTTGTGTCAAAAAATAAAATCTCACATGGACGCACCATACCCCTCACGGAATCCAAATGCGTAAACATTTTTAGACATTTATATTCCAGACTTCTCACGCTTTAGGGCCCCTAAAAAGCCAGGGCAGTATAAATACCCCACATGTGACCCCATTTCGGAAAGAAGACACCCCAAGGTATTCCGTGAGGGGCATATTGAGTCCATGAAAGATTGAAATTTTTGTCCTAAGTTAGCGGAAAGTGAGACTTTGTGAGAAAAAAAACAAAAAAAATCAATATCCGCTAACTTATGCAAAAAAAAAAAAATTCTAGGAACTCGCCATGCCCCTCATTGAATACCTCGGGGTGTCTTCTTTCCAAAGTGGGGTCACATGTGGGGTATTTATACTGCCCTGGCTTTTTAGGGGCCCGAAAGTGTGAGAAGAAGTCTGGGATCCAAATGTCTAAAAATGGCCCCCTAAAAGGAATTTGGGCCCCTTTGCGCATCTAGGCTGCAAAAAAGTGTCACACATGTGGTATCGCCGTACTCAGGAGAAGTTGGGGAATGTGTTTTGGGGTGTCATTTTACATATACCCTTGCTGGGTGAGAAAAATATCTTGGTCAAATGCCAACTTTGTATAAAAAAATGGGAAAAGTTGTCTTTTGCCAAGATATTTCTCTCACCCAGCATGGGTATATGTAAAATGACCCCCCAAAACACATTGCCCAACTTCTCCTGAGTACGGCGATACCAGATGTGTGACACTTTTTTGCAGCCAAGGTGGGCAAAGGGGCACCTTTCGGATTTCGCAGGCCATTTTTTACACATTTTGATTTCAAGGTACTTCTTACACATTTGGGCCCCTAAATTGCCAGGGCAGTATAACTACGCCACAAGTGACCCCATTTT
Source organism: Bufo gargarizans (assembly GCF_014858855.1). NCBI lineage: Eukaryota > Metazoa > Chordata > Amphibia > Anura > Bufonidae > Bufo > Bufo gargarizans. The sequence goes on along the minus strand of NC_058082.1, from coordinate 407,367,969 downwards.
GGAAAGAAGACACCCCAAGGTATTCCGTGGGGGGCACGGCGAGTTCCTAGAATTTTTTATTTTTTGTCACAATTTAGCGGAAAATGATGATTTTTCTTTTTTTTTTCTTTTTTCCTTACAAAGTCTCATATTCCACTAACTTGCGACAAAAAATAAAAAATTCTAGGAACTCGCCATGCCCCTCACGGAATACCTTGGGGTGTCTTCTTTCCAAAATGGGGTCACTTGTGGGGTAGTTATACTGCCCTGGCAATTTAGGGGCCCAAATGTGTGAGAAGAACTTTGCAATCAAAATGTGTAAAAAATGCCCTGCAAAATCCGAAAGGTGCACTTTGGAATATGTGCCCCTTTGCCCACCTTGGCAGCAAAAAAGTGTGACACATCTGGTATCGCCGTACTCAGGAGAAGTTGGGCAATGTGTTTTGGGGTGTCATTTTACATATACCCATGCTGGGTGAGAAAAATATCTTGGTCAAATGCCAACTTTGTATAAAAAAATGGGAAAAGTTGTCTTTTGCCAAGATATTTCTCTCACCCAGCATGGGTATATGTAAAATGACAGCCCAAAACACATTCCCCAACTTCTCCTGAGTACGGCGATACCAGATGTGTGACACTTTTTTGATGCCAAGGTGGGCAAAGGGGCACATATTCCAAAGTGCACCTTTCGGATTTCACCGGTCATTTTTTACAGATTTTGATTGCAAAGTACTTCTCACACATTTGGGCCCCTAAATTGCCAGGGCAGTATAACTACGCCACAAGTGACCCCATTTTGGAAAGAAGACACCCCAAGGTATTCCGTGAGGGGCATGGCGAGTTCCTAGAATTTTTTATTTTTTGTCGCAAGTTAGTGGAATATGAGACTTTGTAAGGAAAAAAGAGAAAGAAAAAAAATCATCATTTTCCGCTAACTTGTGACAAAAAATAAAAAATTCTAGGAACTCGCAGTGCCCCTCACGGAATACCTTAGGGTGTCTTCTTTCCAAAATGGGGTCACTTGTGGCGTAGTTATACTGCCCTGGCAATTTAGGGGCCCAAATGTGTGAGAAGTACCTTGCAATCAAAATGTGTAAAAAATGCCCTGCAAAATCCGAAAGGTGCACTTTGGAATATGTGCCCCTTTGCCCACCTTGGCAGCAAAAAAGTGTGACACATCTGGTATCGCCGTACTCAGGAGAAGTTGGGGAATGTGTTTTGGGGTGTCATTTTACATATACCCATGCTGGGTGAGAAAAATATCTTGGTCAAATGCCAACTTTGTATAAAAAAATGGGAAAAGTTGTCTTTTGCCAAGATATTTCTCTCACCCAGCATGGGTATATGTAAAATGACACCCCAAAACACATTCCCCAACTTCTCCTGAGTACGGCGATACCACATGTGTGACACTTTTTTGCTGCCAAGGTGGGCAAAGGGGCGCATATTCCAAAGTGCACCTTTCGGATTTCACCGGTCATTTCTTACACATTTTGATTGCAAAGTTCTTCTCACACATTTGGGCCCCTAAATTGCCAGGGCAGTATAACTACCCCACAAGTGACCCCATTTTGGAAAGAAGACACCCCAAGGTATTCTGTGAGGGGCATGGTGAGTTCCTAGAATTTTTTATTTTTTGTCGCAAGTTAGTGGAATATGAGACTTTGTAAGAAAAAAAAAAAAAAAAAAATCATCATCATTTTCCGCTAACTTGTGACAAAAAATAAAAAGTTCTATGAACTCACTATGCCCATCAGCGAATACCTTAGGGTGTCTACTTTCCGAAATGGGGTCATTTGTGGGGTTTTTCTACTGTTTGGGCATTGTAGAACCTCAGGAAACATGACAGGTGCTCAGAAAATCAGAGCCGTTTCAAAAAGTGGAAATTCACATTTTTGTACCATAGTTTGTAAATGCTATAACTTTTACCCAAACCATTTTTTTTTTGCCCAAACATTTTTTTTTTATCAAAGACATGTAGAACTATAAATTTAGCGAAAAATTTATATATGGATGTCGGTTTTTTTTGCAAAATTTCACAGTTGAAAGTGAAAAATGTCATTTTTTTGCAAAAAAATCGTTACATTTTGATTAATAACAAAAAAAGTAAAATGTCAGCAGCAATAAAATACCACCAAATGAAAGCTCCATTAGTGAGAAGAAAAGGAGGTAAAATTCATTTGGGTGGTAAGTTGCATGACCGAGCGATAAACGGTGAAAGTAGTGTAGTGCCGAAGTGTAAAAAGTGGCCTAGGTCATGAAGGGGGTTTCACCTAGCGGGGCTGAAGTGGTTAATTCTGAACACAGCTACATCCCCAGTTATAAGAAGGTGTCCACACTTATGCAACCACATTATTTTAGTGTTTTCTTCCCTCCACCTAAAAGATTTCAGTTTGTTTTTCGATTGAGTGGTACAGTTTATAGGTCACATTAATGGTGGAAAAAGTTCTGAAATTATTTATTTTTGTCTTTTTTTACAGCACAGAAACCTGAAATTTTAACAGGGGTGTGTAGACTTTTTATATCCACTGTATATCACACCCCTGCCTCAATCAGTTTTTTTTTTTGGGGGGGGGGGGGGGGAACTGGTATATCACACCAGTTGACATTATATGTTCCAATAGCGTTTGTCACTCTGTGTAGCTGCTGTAACGCAGCAGAACTGCACACAAATGCGGCACTCCCCAAATGCACTATATAGAAAGTATATTATTGGCATATCACACCCCTGCCTCAATCAGTTTTTTTAGGGGGTCAACTGGTATATCACACCAGTTGAAATTATTTGTTCCAATAGCGTTTGTCACTCTGTGTAACTGCGGTAACGCAACAGAACCGCAAACAAATGCTTCACTACCCAAATGCACTATATAGAAAGTATATTATTGGTATATTGCACCCCTGCCTCAATCAGTTTTTTGGGGGGCAACTGGTATATCACACCAGTTGAAATTATTTGTTCCAAGAGCGTTTGTCACTCTGTGTATCTGCGATAACGCAACAGAACCGCAAACAAATGCTGCACTACCCAAATGCACTATATAGAAAGTATATTATTGATATATCACACCCCTTCCTCAATCATTTTTTTGGGGGGCAACTGGTATATCACACCAGTTGAAATTATTTGTTCCAATAGCGTTTGTTTCTCTGTGTAGCTGAGGTAACGTAGCAGAAACGCAGCATAAACGCACACAACTGCTACACAATACAAATGCACTATAATATACTTCCTATGTTTGAAAGTATATTATAAGTATATCACACCTCTCAGTAAGTCTCACCTATCAATAGCACACCTTTAACATTTCATTAAAAGAACTTTTGTGGCCCTATTAGCTAGTGTTTGGTGTATCTAACAGTCTGTCCCTGCTCCACACAGCAACCTCTCCCTACAATGGCAAAAGACTGAATGTAAAATGGCGGCCAGATTGGGTTTATTTATAAGGTAGGGGGTGTGTCCATGTGCTGAAACGTCTCAATTGGCTGTCCTGTACCACCTGATGGATGTTTCATGGGTCAAAGTTCTTCACAATGTAAAAGAATATGGCGCCGGCGTACATCGCCATATGTTTGCCCATTCGGCAAACTGCGAACGAGCAAAGTTGGCTGCGAAATTACGAATCGAAGGCTATCTCTACTGACCAACATGTCTTTGAGACTTTCAGTTGAGTGCTGGCTCATTCCAGCCAGTGGGAACACACCACTTGTGGAATTAGGTACAGTACTCCTCTTCTGGTCTGCCCCCCTGAGTAAGAGACTTCAACTGAAATTCTGCCACAGTTGCCCTATCAGGTTCATCATAAAGTACACCTAAGGCCTGAAAGAACGATTCTACTGAAGCTAGACAAGGGGAGTCTGTGGGGAGGGTGTATGCCCATTCTTGTGGGTAACCTTGCAACAAAGAGATAATAATCCCTACTCTTTGTTGTTCAGACCCTGAAGAATGAGGGCGTAAACGGAAATACAATTTATAGCTTTCCCTAAATGCAAGAAAAGATCTACATGAAAAACAATCCGGCAGCTTAACATGGACCTTGATATTCTGCAGGGAGGAGGTAGGTACAGGTGGGGTCCAAACCGATTCCTGCTGCTGTAACCTTTCCGCCAACTCCTGCACCATTTGAGCAAGGTTATAGACCTGATCAGTAAGCACTTGCATCGGGTCCATAATAAAGGTAAGGCCTGTAAATTCTGTCACGTGCGGGATCAGTGTGTTCCGCCCTGAGCTCCACCCTCACCTCTGTCTCTGCCTACTTGTGCGGTCCACCCTAGGCGACGGTGTACAACTTGACGGCGGTCCCTAATCTGAATATGTGCAGGGCCTTAAAGGTAAGAATACAATAAAGGAGAAAACAACAAAGTGACAGGCAGGCACTGAGGGGTTAATAAATATTAGTCAATACGAGCTGAGGTCAGGAGCCAGGAGGAACAACAATACAAAAGGGTAAATCAAGATCAAGTCAAATTCACGCCTGGGTCAAAGCCAAGAGGTCACGTCAAATGCAGGAGGTAGCAAGAGCGAGGTCAAAATACGGAGCCGAGGTCAAAACACAACAAACACTAACAGACAATAATCTGGTGAAAGAAATAAGACCAATCACAGGCAACCTGTGGCCAGCAGGCTTCCTGTTTAAATAGCCCTGGCTGGTGAGTCACATGACGTGGCCAGCGTCACGTGACTCACAGTACACAGCCCAACACAGCTGAGCACCGATCATCATTATTGGTGCTCAGCTCCTCTGCTGCTCGCCTGCTGCCATGGAGACGAAGATGTAGGCTGTGTTCTTGACCCTCTCCGCTGGCAACGCTGCAAAGAAAGCATGCATAGCCTGCCCCTCGTTACAGTAATTTTATCACTTCACCACACCAATGAAAATAAGCCCTTTTTTTTTCCCCACTAATACACCCGAAAAAAGGCTTCAGAACATATAACTGCACCGCTGAACGGCTAATAACACTTTTTTCCCCACTAATACACCCCAAAAAAGGCTGTCATTTTGTCACTTCACCACACAATGGCAAATAAGCGTTTTTTCCCCACTAATAGACCACAAAAAAGGCTTTAGAACAGATAACTTCACTGCTGAACGGCAAATAAGCCCCTTTTTTCCCACTAATACACCCTGAAAAAAGGCTTCAGAACATATAACTGCACTGCTGAACGGCTAATAATACTTTTTTCCCACTAAAACACCCCCAAAAAGGCTGTAATTTAGTCACCACCGCACAGCGACAAATAAGCTCTTTTTTCCCCACTAATACACCACAAAAAAGGCTTTAACCCCTTAAGGACCCCAGCAAATTTCACCTTAACCTCTTCAGGACACATGACGTACCGGTATGGCATGTTGTCCTGGTACTTAAGGACACATGACGTACCGGTACATCATGTGTATTTCGAAACCGCAGGTCAATTCAGACCGGTGGTTTGTGGCTTTTACTTGCGGTTGCGGCGGCAGCGGGCGGTGCCATCGGGTCCCAATGCGGTTGTAGGGGGGACCCGATGGCATGGAAGGCAGCGTGATGCCTAAGGAAGGCATTGCACTGCCTTCCGGTGACGAGCCTGTGAGATCCAGCCCCCTAGATTTTACAGGCAGTAAGCTGTATGAGTAATACACACTGTATTACTCATAGAGCCAATCCTTCCAATAAAGAAGTATTGGAATGCATTGTAAAGGGATTAGACCCACAAAAGTTCAAGTCCCAAAGTGGGACAAAAAATAAAGTGAAAAAAAGTTGAAAAAATAAAGCCCCCCCCAAAATTCAAAGTTTCAAGTAAAATTAAACAAAAACATCCTTTTCCCCAATAAAGAAAAAAGTATACATATTGGGTATCGAACGGCTTTATAAACATATCACATGACCTAACCCTTCAGATGAACACCGTAAAAAATAAAAAATAAAAACTGTGCTAAATAAACCATTTTTTTGTCACCTTACATCACAAAAAGTACAACAGCAAGCGATCACAAAGGTGTTTTCGTACCAAAATAGTCCCAATCTAACCGTCACCTCATCCCACAAAAAATGAGATCCTACCTAAGATAATCGCTCCAAAAAAAAAAAACTATGGCTCAGAATATGGATACACTAAAACATCATTTTTTGGGGTTTTAAAAATCTGTTATTGTGTAAAACGTACATAAATAAATACATGACCTAACCCCTCAGATGAACACCGTAAAAAATAAAAAATTAAAACTGTGATAAATAAACAATTGTTTGTCACCTTACATCACAAAAAGTGTAATAGCAAGCAATCAAAAAGTCATATGCACCCCAAAATAGTGCCAATCAAACCGTCATCTCATCCCGCAAAAAATGAGACCCTACCTAAGATAATCACCCAAAAACTGAAAAAACTATTGCTCTCAGAATATGGAGACACTAAAACATATTTTTTTTTATTGTTTCAAAAATGATATTATTGTGTAAAACTTACATAAATAAAAAAAGTATACATATTAGGCATCACCGCGTGCATATCGACTGGCTCTATAAAAATATCACAAAAAAATTAAAAGTTTCAAGTAAAATTAAACAAAAACATCATTTTCCCCAAATAAAGAAAAAAAGTATACATATTGGGTATCGACCGGCTTTATAAACATATCACATGACCTAACCCTTCAGATGAACACCGTAAAAAATAAAAAATAAAAACTGTGCTAAATAAACCATTTTTTTGTCACCTTACATCACAAAAAGTACAACAGCAAGTGATCAAAAACGTGTTTTCGGACCAAAATAGTCCCAATCTAACCGTCACCTCATCCCACAAAAAATGAGATCCTACCTAAGATAATCGCTCCAAAAATAAAAAAACTATGGCTCAGAATATGGAGACACTAAAACATATTTTTTTTTATTGTTTCAAAAATGATATTATTGTGTAAAACTTACATAAATAAAAAAAGTATACATATTAGGCATCGCCGCGTGCGTATCGACTGGCTCTATAAAAATATCACATGACCTAACCCCTCAGATGAACACCGTAAAAAATTTCAAATAAAAACTGTGCTAAATAAACAATGTTTTGTCACCTTACATCACAAAAAGTGTAATAGCAAGCGATCAAAAAGTCACACACACCCCAAAATAGTGCCAATAAAACCGTCATCTCATCCCGCAAAAATCATAACCTACCTAAGGTAATCGCCCAAAAACTGAAAAAATTATGGCTCTCAGACTATGGAAACACTAAAACATGATTTTTTTTGCTTCAAAAATGAAATCATTGTGTAAAATTACATAAATAAAAAAAAGTATACATATTAGGTATCGCAGCGTCCATAATAACTTGCTCTATAAAAATATCACATGACCTAAACCCTCAGGTGAATACTGTAAAACAATAAAAATAAAAACTGCGTAAAAAAAGCTAATTTTTGTCACCTCACATCACAAAAAGTGTAATAGCCAGCGATCAAAAAGTCACACACAACCCAAAATAGCGCCAATAAAACCGTCATCTCATCCCGCAAAAATCATACCCTACCCAAGGTAATCACCCAAAAAATGAAAAAACTATGGCTCTCAGACTATGGAAACAATAAAACATGATTTTTTGTTTAAAAAAATAAATCATTGTGTAAAACTTACATAAATAAAAAAAAAAGTATACATATTAGGTATTGCCGCGTCCATGACAACCTGGTCTATAAAAATACCACATGATCTAACCTGTCAGATGAATGTTGTAAATAGCAAAAAAAAAAAAACTGTGCCAAAACAGCTATTTCTTGTTATCTTGCCTCACAAAAAGTGTAATATAGAGCAACCAAAAATCATATGTACCCTATACTAGTACCAAAAAACTTCCAACCTAACCCGTAGTTTCTAAAATGGGGTCACTTTTTTGGAGTTTCTACTCTAGGGGTGCATCAGGGGGGCTTCAAATGGGATATGGTGTCAAAAAAAACAGTCCAGCAAAATCTGCCTTCCAAAAACCGTATGGCATTTCTTTCCTTCTGTACCCTGCCGTGTGCCCGTACAGCAGTTTACGACCACATATGGGGTGTTTCTGTAAACTACAGAATCAGGCCCACAAATATTGATTTTTGTTTGGCTGTTAACACTTGCTTTGTTACTGGAAAAAATGGATTAAAATGGAAAATTTCCCCCAAAATTTAAATTCTGAAATTTAATCTCCATTTGCCAATAACTCTTGTGGAACACCTAAAGGGTTAACAACGTTTCTAAAATCAGGTTTGAATACCTTGAGAGGTGTAGTTTCTTAGATGGGGTCATTTTTATGGACTTTCTACTCTAGGGGTGCATCAGGGGGGCTTCAAATGGAACATAGTGTAAAAAAAGCGCAGTCCAGCAAAATCTGCCTTCCAATGACCGTATGGCATTCCTTTCTTCTGCGCCCTACCGTGTGCCTGTACAGCAGTTTAAAAAATGTGTTAAATTTGGTATTTTTTTATAAATACATTTTTTTAACTTCATTTTGCCAGTGTCATGAAGTAAAATATGTGACGAAAAAACTGTCTCAGAATAGCCTGGATAAGTCAAAGCGTTTGAAAGTTATCACCACTTAAAGTGACACTGGTCAGATTTGCAAAATTCTTGTGTTCCACAAGAATTAATGGAAAATCAATTTTCTTCCAGTAACAAAGCAAGGATTAACAGCCAAACAAAACTCAATATTTATTGCCCTGATTCTGTAGTTTACAGAAACACCCCATATGTGGTCGTAAACTGCTGTACGGGCACACGGCAGGGCGCAGAAGAAAGGAATGCCATATGGCTTTTGGAAGACAGATTTTGCTGGACTGTTTTTTTGACACCATGTCCCATTTGAAGCCCCCCCGATGCACCCCTAGAGTAGAAACTCCAATAAGTGACCCCATTTTGGAAACTACGGAATAAGGTGGCAGTTTTGTTGGTACTATTTAGGGTACATTTAGGGTACATATGATTTTTTGTTGCTCTATATTACACTTTCTGTGAGGCAAGGCAACAAGAAATAGCTGTTTTGGCACCATTTTTTTTTGTTATTTACAACGTTCATCTGACAGGTTAGATCATGTGCTATTGTTATTTTTTGGTTGTTTGTTTCAGTTTTACATAATAAAGCATTTTTGAAAAAAACTATTTTTTAGTTTCTCCACATTCTTCTTAAGTCTTATGTTTTCGGTATGAGATGACGGTCTGATTGGTACTATTATAGGGTGCATAGGACTTTTTGATCCCTTGGTACTACATTTTTTGTGATGTAAGTTGACAAAAAAAATGCTTTTTTGACACATTTTTCTTTTTTTTTTTACGGTGTTCAACTGAGGGGTTAGGTCATGTGATTTTTTTTTTACAGCAGGTTCTTACAGACGTGACGATTCCTAATATGTCTACTTTTTTCATTTATTTTTTACACAATAATATCATTTTTTAAACAACAAAAAATGTTTAGTGTCTCCATAGTCTGAGAACTATAGTTTTTTTTTATTTTATGGGCGATTTTCTTAAGTAGGGTATCATTTTTGTAGGATTTGATGTCGGTTTGATTGGCATTATTTTGGAGTGCATATGACTTTTTGATCGCTTGCTATTCGACTTTTTGTGATGTAAGGTGACAAAAAAGGCTTTTTTTTCACACTGTTTTATTAATTTTTTTCACCTGAGGGTTCTTATGGACACAGCAATACCTAATTTGTATACTTTTTTTTATTTACTTAAGTTTTATACAATAACAGCATTTTCAAAACAATTATTTTTTTACTTTTTGGGCGATTGTCTTTGCAGCATGAGATAACGGTTAGATTGGTACTATTTTGAGGGGCCTTTTTGATTGCTTGGTGTTCACTTTTAGTGATGTAAGGTGAAAAAAAAGTGTACAGTTTTTATTAAAAAATTTTGACGGTGTTCACCTGAGGGGTTAGGTCATGTGATATGTGTATAGCGCAGGTCATTACGGACGTGGAAATACCTAATATGCATACTTTATTTATTTATTTAAGTTTTACACAATGATATAATTTTTGAAACAAAAAAATCATGTTTTAGTCTAAGCCATAGTTTTTTTTTATGTTTTGGGTAGGGTATTATTTTTGTGTGATGAGATGATGGTTTGATTGGAACTATTTTGGGTGCATATGAATTTTTGATGACTTGCTATTACACTTTTAGTGACATAAGGTGACAAAAAATGGCTTTTGACACCGTTTTTTTTATTTATTACTTTTACGATGTTTACCCGAGGGGTTAGGTCATGTGATATTTTTATAGAGCAGGTTTTTATGGATGTGACAATACCTAATATGTGTAATTTATTTATTTATTTAAGTTTTACACAATAATATAATTTTTGAAAAAAAATACCACGTTTTAGTGTCTCCATATTCTGAGAGCCATATATATATTTTTTGGGGCGATTGTCTTAGGTATCGGCTCATTTTTTGCGGGATGAGATGACAGTTATATTATTGTGATTTTGGGTGTATACGCCTTTTTGATCGCTTGGTGTTGCACTTTTAGTAAGGTAAGGTGACAAAAAAAAGATTTTTTTCTTGCACGTTTTTTACTTTATTTTTTGGACGGTGTTCACCTGAGGGATTAGGTCATGTGATATTTTTATGGTAAAACTTTATTTTTTTTACTTTTCTTTTTACACTTTATTTTTTGTCCCGCTCTGGGACTTCAACTTTTGGGGGTCTGATCCCCTTGACAATGCATCACAATACTTCTGTATTGTGATGCATTGGCTGTAATTGTATTACAGACTGTAATACACTTACAGCCTGCTTGCCTGTGAGTTTCAGGGGGCTGGATCTCACAGGCGGTCACGGAAGGCAGCCACGATGCCTAAGGAAGGGGACCCCATGACTGCTCTCTCCCTCCCTCCACACATATCCTGCACCCGCTTGATCACAGCGCCGTACATGTACAGCGCTGATCCTTAAGTCACGGACATCTGCGCCGTACATGTACGGCGCAGGTCCTTGTGGGGTTAAAACATATAACTAAGCCCTTTTTTTCCACTTATACACCCCAAAAAATGCTTTAGAACATATAACTGCACCATGCAACGGCTAATAAGACGTACAAATATTTCCTAATAATACACCCTGTTAATGGCTGTCTCACACAGCACCCCAATAACAATGGATCCCCAGTCAGTGTAGCAAGGTGGAATAAAATTTCTCCTATTACCCAGACTGCAGGGATCATCACACATAACAAACCCTCTGTAACAAGCCCCCTTTTTTTCTGCTTTTAACTAGGCTCTCCACCTTCCATACAAATAACGACTATACACCATTTTTTGGGGTTTAGTGGAATTGGCCACAGCTTTATTAAATTAACACATCCTTAAGTCTATGCCCTTTAAGCCAACTACCGATGTTCTCTATCTCATCCGAATGCAAGCTGTTATACAGCAAGCATCAGGACCTTCCTTTCATTCTTTGGGCACAGACTACCACCACCGAGGAAGGCAGTGTAGACCTACTCTGAATTCCGCCCCACCCAACAAAGACAACGCTCTTTCCGCCCCATCCTGCAAACCAGCCAGAAATATATCTAGACCAATCTGGTTTAAATGCACACCATCCGGCAAAAAGCAGAGCCTAGTTGTCCCCTTCAAGCTCCGTGTGTCCCGCAGAACAACACCTTATTGACTTCTAAAAAACGTAGAAACTTTGACATTCAACACTAGTGATGATCGAGCACCAAAGTATTCGGGTGTTCGGCCCGAACACATTGCTATATTCGTGTGCTCGACCGAGCACCCGAATATAATGGAAGTCAATGGGAGACAACGAGCCACCCCCTGCTCTGAAAAGAGGAGGATGCCTGGTCAATGGAAAAGGTCAGAAAGTAACAGAAACACCACCAAAATGGATCGGGAACAGAATGGGGACGATGTCTGGATGCATCTTGGACTCCCAGGTTTCTGCTGGGAACCATGTTGTCCGAGTTGTACGCCACTTTTACAGACTGACAACAATACGCATTAAACTCCCCTAAAAAATCTATTTTACATGAAAAATTGTTATGAAACATTCTTTCCTGTATATTCAATTGTATATAAAGTGCAAGTCCTGAAAAAATTACAAGCAAGAGGCACTCTGAAACAGCCTGTATATCACATATAGGAGGGCCTCATTCACATTGTGATATAATAGTTCAGTTAGTGGGAGTCCTACACTCATAAAGCCTATGAACTAAGTGAAAGGGCTGCCAAAAATGACAAGGAACCGTCACTCCAAAACACCCTTTGTTACACATAAAAGAGGGCATCATATACATCCTTGAAAAATTATGATTGATAGCCTGCTGGTGACCCTCAAAAACATTTGGACCAAAGGCCTTATGATCTGACCATCTAAAACCTGCTACTCCATTGGTGACTCTAGATAACCTCTTGGCGATTGCATGTCCTCGTGACAGCGACAATCCATTTGAATGTCTGCCCTATCAACTTTCGATGTTCTTTTCTGCGCCTACCATGTTGATCATGGGAAATCAGGGTTCGTTGCTGGAGAGGGAGCATGAGAAAGGGCTACCTTATCCAAGGGAGGTCAATGGCTGAAATCTGATTGGCTGTTGTTGCCTTGCCCCTTTTTTTTCCTAATTGTGAAGCACCCTTAGAGGGTGGGTCAAGTTATTAAAGCACAAGAATCCAAGGAAGGCAGCAGATGCACGGCAATTACCCACTCCCAGGAGGAAGTGACGATAAATAACAATACAGCACTCCTAAGTGGCCCTGTTATTGGAATGAGTACACTTTCCATTAATGAGGATCTATTGGAGGGCAAGACTGGTGCCAGCAGCCAACTTGCTCCAAGCCTCCACAACGTTCACCCAGTGTGCCATCATGGTGAGGATTGTGTTGACCAGACTCTTGGCTACTGAGACTGGACTTGTAGGTGAGGGCCTGCTGCCGCTTTTTTGACTCTAGATAACTTCTAGGCGATTGCACGTCCCTGTGACAGCAATGACCCATTTGGATGTCTACCCTATCAATGTTGGAGCAATTTTTCAACAAGGACCTTCTGGTATAGCACTGTTTTGCTTGTCCTCTCCACCAGAGGAATAAGAGATGAGAAGTTATCTTTGTAGCGGGGGTTGAGTAGGGTGAACCGTGTTGTAATCCGTGTTGTCTAAGATGCGTATAACGCAAGGGTCATGGGAAAAGCAGCTTAACATGAAGTCAGGCATGTGTGCCAGAGTACCAACAGTCAAGACTTCGCTGTCATCATCAGACGGTGAACTGACCCTGTAAAAGATTGTAGGTGAGGGCATGTACAGTACAGACCAAAAGTTTGGACACACCTTCTCATTCTAAGAGTTTTCTTTATTTTCATGACTATGAAAATTGTAGATTCACACTGAAGACATCAAAACTATAATTAACACATGTGGAATTATATACACAACAAAAAAGTGTGAAACAACTGAAAATATGTCATATTCTAGGTTCTTCAAAGTAACCACCTTTTGCTTTGATTACTGCTTTGCACACTCTTGGCATTTTCTTGATGAGCGTCAAGAGGTAGTCACCTGAAATGGTCTTCCAACAGTCTTGAAGGAGTTCCCAGAGATGCTAAGCACTTGTTGGCCAATTTTTCTTCACTCTGCGGTCCAGCTCACCCCAAACCATCTCGATTGGGTTCAGGTCCGGTGACTGTGGAGGCTAGGTCATCTGGCCCAGCACCCCATCACTCTCCTTCATGATCAAATAGCCCTTACACAGCCTGGAGGTGTGTTTGGGGTCATTGTCCTGTTGAAAAATAAATGATGGTCCAACTAAACGCAAACTGGATGGAATAGCATGCCTCTGCAAGATGCTGTGGTAGCCATGCTGGTTCAGTATGCCTTCAATTTTGAATAAATCCCCAACAGTGTCACCAGCAAAGCACCCCCACACCATCACACCTCCTCCTCCTTGCTTCACGGTGGTAACCAGGCATGTAGAGTCCATCCGTTCACCTTTTCTTCATCGCACAAAGACACGGTGGTTGGAACCAAAGATCTCAAATTTGGACTCATCAGACCAAAGCACAGATTTCCACTGGTCTAATGTCCATTCCTTGTGTTATTGAGCCCAAACAAGTCTCTTCTGCTTGTTGCCTGTCCTTAGCAGTGGTTTCCTAGCAGATATTCTACCATGAAGGCCTGATTCACACAGTCTCCTCTAAACAGTTGTTCTAGAGATGTGTCTGCTGCTAGAACTCTGTGTGGCATTGACCTGGTCTCTAATCTGAGCTGCTGTTAACCTGCGATTTCTGAGGCTGGTAACTCGGGTGAACTTATCCTCCGCAGCAGAGGTGACTCTTGGTCTTCCTTTCGTGGGGCGGTCCACATGTGAGCCAGTTTCTTTGTAGCGCTTGATGGTTTTTGTGACTGCACTTGGGGACACTTTCAAAGTTTTCCCAATTTTTCGGACTGACTGACCTTCATTTCTTAAAGTAATAATGGCCACTCGTTTGTCTTTACTTAGCTGCTTTTTTCTTGCCATAATACAAATTCTAACAGTCTATTCAGTAGGACTATCAGCTGTGTATCCACCTGACTTCTCCACAACGCAACTGATGGTCCCAACCCCATTTATAAGGCAAGAAATCCCACTTATTAAACCTGACAGGGCACACCTGTGACGTGAAAAACATTTCAGGTGACTACCTATTGAAGCTCATCAAGAGAATGCCAAGAGTGTGCAAAGCAGTAATCAAAGAAAAAGGTGGCTACTTTGAAGAACCTAGAATATGACATATTTTCAGTTGTTCCACACTTTTTTGTTATGTATATAATTCCACATGTGTTAATTCATAGTTTTGATGCCTTCTATGTGAATCTACAATTTTCATAGTCATGAAAATAAAGAAAACTATTTGAATGAGAAGGTGTGTCCAAACTTTTGGTCTGTACTGTAGGTGAGCTGACCCTGTAAAACATTATATGCAAGGGCCTGCACTTCAGCTGACCCTGTAAAACATTATATGCAAGGGCCTGCAGGTGAGCTGACCCTGTAAAAAATTATATGCGAGCGCATTATATGCGATGAATAAGCATGTTGATATTATGGAATAGGAGGAGGAGGATGAGAAAAGGAAGATTTAACCATATACACATTAAGGAGGGCCTCATTCACATTGTGGTATAATAGTTCAGGTAGTGGGACTCCTACACTCATAAAGCCTATGCATGAAGTGAAAGGGCTGCCAATAATTACAAGGAACCGACACTCCAAAACACCTTTTGTTACACATAAAGGAGGGCATCATACACACCCTTGAAAAATTATGATTGGTGGCCTGCTGGTGACCTTCAAATACATTTGGAGCAAGGGCTTGCTGATCTGACCATCCAAAACATGAGGGATGAGGGCCTGCTCCTGAGCTGACTCTCTAAAACATCAGGGCAGAGGGACTGCAGGTGAGCTGATGCTCTAAAACATTATATGCGAGTGCATGCTGTTGAAATGACGCTCTAAAATATTATATGCAAATGCATGCTGTACAACTGACGCTCTAAAACATTATTTTTAAGTGCATGTTGTTTAGCTGATGATATAAAACATTATTTGCGAGTGCCTTCAGGTGAGCTGATGCTCTAAAACATTATATGCGAGTGCATGCTGTTCAAATGACGCTCTAAAACATTATATTCCAGTGCATGTTTTTAAGCTGACTCTCTAAAACATTATATGCCAGTGCATGCTTTCAGCTGATGCTCTAAAACATTATATGCGAGTGCATGTGTCACAACCAGACAGCTGAGAAGCTCTGACAGAGGCCTTTCGGAACCTCCTCCTTGAGTTTCTGTGTTGTGGTATTCAGCTCCTCCTCTCGTCAGCCTCTCTCAGCTGTCATGTGTTGGACTAATTGCTTCCCTTTAAATTCTTCCCCAGAAGGCTTTTCTGGGCAGCTTATACTACTTCCTGGAGTGTGTGTGCACGCTGACTCTGTCCTCCTGTTTGCTTCAAAGCTAAGTGTTGTACCTTTATCTGTTATTATCTGTTTGCTGGATCCCAAGTGACCCTGACTCCCTCCGTATCTTGTGTAGGGAGCCGGTGGTCGTGTCCCCTCACTATTGTAGGGTGCTCAGGGCTTTATAGTCAAGGTTCGTGGATATGCAAACCTCCACCATTCAGATCTTTGCATAGGCTGAGCAGCCAGGGAAAGTGCCAGGTCTTCTGCAGGGGTCTCCCTTGGTTCCTTAGTTTTTGGATCCAGCGAGTCGTTTATACATGTTGCTTTGCCTTGTTTCCTGTACACCGTCCGTGACATTATAAGCCGCCATAACCGTCTCAAGCATGGATCCGGTTTCACTTTTGGCTGAACGCTTCCAGGGTCTTTCATTGGAGGTAGCTGATCTCCGTAAGACTTTTTCTCAGCTTCAAGTGACCGGTTCAGCTTGCGTTCATGGAGTTTGTTCTGAGCCTAAGATCTCGCTCCCGGATACGTTCTCCGGGGGTAGTGAGAATTTTGTGCGTTTTAGAGAGGCTTGCAAACTCCATTTTCGCCTTCTTCCCCACTCCTCTGGTGATGAGGAACGGAGGGTGGGGATCATTATATCGCTGCTCAGAGGTAACGCCCAGTCCTGGGCCTTTTCGCTGCCGGAGGGGGCACGGCCTCTCCGTTCAGTGGATGAATTCTTTTTAGCCCTGGGTCAGATATATGATGATCCGGATCGTATTGCTCTGGCTGAGTCTAAACTACGTCTATTATGCCAGGGTAAACAATCCGCAGAAATATACTGCTCAGAATTTCGGAGATGGGCAGTTGATACTGGTTGGAATGATGCTGCGCTCCGAAGTCAATTTTGCCATGGTCTTTCAGAGGAATTGAAAGATGCATTTGCCTTTCATGAGAGGCCTATTTCTTTGGACTCTGCTATGTCTCAGGCCGTTCGTATTGACAGGCGTCTTAGAGAGAGAGGAGAGATGTCTCCTTCCTGTCATACGCAGTCCCAGGACAGTGCAGCGGTCCCGCTCTGTGCGCAGGGGTCTCAGTCGCCGTCAGCCCCTTCTGAGCAGGAGCCCATGCAGCTGGGGTTGATTGCTTCTGACAATAGAAGATTCAGCTCGCATGGGAGGGTTTGTTTTTGTTGTGGAGGTATAAATCATTTGGCAAATATTTGTCCCTCTAGGAGATTCAGGCAGTTTTCTGGGAGTAATAAAGAAACAAACAGGAAAAAATCTTTTAAAAATGTTCCGTCTGTTACTATTGGCAAGGTTGAGGCGGAAATTGAAGGTTTTCCATTTGCTTGTAGTTCCCGTTTTGTCCTGCCGGCTAGGGTGGCACTAGAGAGCAAGAACATTTTTTGTGAGATTTTTGTGGATAGTGGAGCAGCGGTTAATCTCATTGATAATCAATTTGCGATAACTCATGGTTTCCAGGTGCGCACTTTGGGAAAGGATATTCCTGTTTTTGCTATCGATTCCGCTCCACTTTCTCAAAAATCATTAAAGGGCATAGTTCACAATATCCGTTTAATTGTGAGTGATGCTCATGTTGAGGATGTGTCATGTTTCGTCCTTAGCGGTTTACCCACCCCTCTGGTGTTGGGGCTGCCCTGGCTCACTAAGCATAACCCCACCATTGATTGGCAAGCGAGGCAAATAAATGGATGGAGTGACTTTTGCAGAGAGAATTGCCTCATGACATCTGTTTCTGAGGTTGCTACTAAGACTGTACCATCTTTTCTCTCTGAATTTTCGGATGTCTTCTCTGAGAGTGGAGTTCAGGATTTGCCCCCGCACAGGGAGTACGATTGCCCTATTAATCTCATCCCAGACGCCAAGCTGCCTAAATCTCGTTTATACAATCTTTCCCAACCTGAGAGGATCGCTATGCGTGCTTATATCTCTGAGAGTCTGAGAAAAGGACACATACGACCCTCGAAGTCACCTGTTGCCGCTGGTTTTTTCTTTGTTAAGAAAAAAGATGGTTCTTTAAGACCTTGTCTGGATTTCAGGGAGCTGAACAATATCACAATTCGTGACCCTTATCCGCTTCCTCTGATCCTGGACCTATTTAACCAGGTTGTTGGGGCTAAAGTCTTTTCCAAATTAGATTTAAGAGGGGCATACAACCTGGTCAGGGTCAGAGAAGGGGACGAATGGAAGACGGCCTTCAATACCCCTGAGGGCCATTTTGAAAATTTGGTTATGCCTTTTGGTTTGATGAATGCCCCAGCCGTTTTTCAGCATTTCGTGAACAGCATTTTTTATCATTTGATGGGAAAATTTGTATTGGTGTATTTGGATGACATTTTGATTTTTTCTCCCGATTTCAAAACTCATAAGGAACATTTACGTCAGGTCTTGCTCATCCTGTGGGAGAATAAATGATATGCGAAACTGGAAAAATGTGTGTTTGCGGTTCCAGAAATTCAATTTCTGGGGTTTCTTCTCTCCGCTTCTGGTTTTCGCATGGACCCCGAGAAGGTCCGTGCTGTGCTTGAGTGGGAGCTTCCTGAGAATCAAAAGGCACTGATGCGTTTTTTGGGCTTTGCCAATTATTACAGGAAGTTCATTTTGAATTATTCTTCTATTGTTAAACCACTCACTGATATGACCAGAAAGGGGGTAGATTTTTCTTCTTGGTCAGTAGAGGCGCGTAAGGCTTTTTCTGATATCAAGGAGAGTTTTGCTTCCGCTCCCATCTTGGTGCAACCTGATGTTTCTTTACCCTTCATAGTTGAGGTTGATGCTTCTGAGGTGGGTGTGGGGGCGGTCTTGTCTCAGGGTTCCTCTCCTGCCAAATGGCGACCGTGTGCCTTTTTCTCAAGAAAACTCTCCTCCGCAGAGAGAAATTACGATGTGGGAGATAGGGAATTGTTGGCCATCAAGTTGGCTTTTGAGGAATGGCGCCATTGGCTAGAGGGAGCCAGACACCCTATTACCGTATTTACTGACCATAAAAATCTGGCCTACTTGGAGTCAGCCAAGCGTCTGAACCCGAGACAGGCCAGATGGTCGTTGTTCTTTTCTAGGTTTAATTTTGTTGTCACGTTCCGCCCTGGAGTTAAGAATGTGAAGGCAGATGCCCTGTCACGTTGTTTTCCGGGAGGCGGGAATTTTGAAGACCCGGGTCCCATTTTGGCTGAAGGTGTGGTGGTCTCTGCTCTTTTTCCTGAATTGGAGGCAGAGGTGCAGGCAGCCCAGTCAGAGGCTCCTGATCTTTGTCCTCCTGGGAGGTTGTTTGTGCCTCTTGCTTTAAGACACAAGATTTTTAAAGAACACCACGATACGGTTCTTGCTGGGCACCCGGGGGTAAGAGCCACACTGGATCTCATCGCTCAGAGATTCTGGTGGCCTGCGCTTCGTAAGTCGGTTGAGGGTTTTGTGGCAGCCTGCGAGACTTGCGCTCGTGCCAAAGTCCCTCATTCACGGCCATCAGGTCCTCTCAAGGCCAGAATCAAGAGGATTGGTGTTCTTTTTTGTCCCTTGCTGAGTTTGCTTTAAATAACCGTCGTCAGGAGTCCTCTGATAAGTCACCATTTTTTGGTGCATATGGGTTTCATCCACAGTTTGGGACTTTCTCGGGAGAGGGGTCTTCTGGTTTACCTGATGAGGACAGATTCTCCTCGTCTTTGTCATCTATTTGGCAAAAGATTCAAGATAATCTAAAGAGCATGAGTGAGAGATATAAGCGTGTGGCTGATAAGAGACGTGTGCTTGGTCCGGACCTGAATGTTGGTGATCTGGTGTGGTTGTCTACCAAGAATATCAAATTGAAGGTTCCCTCCTGGAAGTTGGGTCCTAGGTTTATTGGGCCTTACAAAATCCTGTCTGTCATCAATCCTGTTGCATACCGTCTTGATCTTCCTCAGACTTGGAAGATCCATAATGTTTTTCATAAGTCCTTATTGAAACCTTATGTTCAACCCATTGTACCCTCGCCTTTGCCTCCTCCTCCGATTATGGTTGATGGGAATCTTGAATTTCAGGTCTCTAGGATTGTGGATTCTCGTCTTGTCCGCGGTTCTCTTCAGTACCTTGTTCAGTGGGAGGGGTATGGTCCTGAGGAGAGGATGTGGGTCCCAGTGACGGACATTAAGGCCTCTCGTCTCATCAGGGCTTTCCATAGGTCCCATCCTGAGAAGGTGGGTTCTGAGTGTCCGGAGTCCACTCGTAGAGGGAGGGGTACTGTCACAACCAGACAGCTGAGAAGCTCTGACAGAGGCCTTTCAGAACCTCCTCCTTGAGTTTCTGTGTTGTGGTATTCAGCTCCTCCTCTCGTCAGCCTCTCTCAGCTGTCATGTGTTGGACTAATTGCTTCCCTTTAAATTCTTCCCCAGAAGGCTTTTCTGGGCAGCTTATACTACTTCCTGGAGTGTGTGTGCACGCTGACTCTGTCCTCCTGTTTGCTTCAAAGCTAAGTGTTGTACCTTTATCTGTTATTATCTGTTTGCTGGATCCCAGGTGACCCTGACTCCCTCCGTATCTTGTGTAGGGAGCCGGTGGTCATGTCCCCTCACTATTGTAGGGTGCTCAGGGCTTTATAGTCAAGGTTCGTGGATATGCAAACCTCCACCATTCGGATCTTTGCATAGGCTGAGCAGCCAGGGAAAGTGCCAGGTCTTCTGCAGGGGTCTCCCTTGGTTCCTTAGTTTTTGGATCCAGCGAGTCGTTTATACATGTTGCTTTGCCTTGTTTCCTGTACACCGTCCGTGACAGCATGCTGTTCAGCTGACCCTATAAAATTGAGTTGAGGGCCTGCAGTTGAGCTGACCCGGTAAAAAATTTTTGTTGAAGTCCTGCAGTTGAGCTGACCCTATTAAAAAAATGAGAGTGGAGGGAATATATACAATCTGGATGATGAGGAGGAGAAAACAAGATTCAACCATATACTCTTTTTTGTGGTGGAAAAGCTGCATGGGAATACACTATAGTAGATTGAGTACATTATAAATGATAGATTGAAATTGCCTTTATGTTCATCATCAGCTAAGCTCTCCTCTGTTGGAGTTGAGAAGTCAGGGGCAATGCAGGCCTTGTTCATTTTTATCTGAGTCAACCTGTCAGCATTGCCAGTGGATAAGCGGATACGCTTATCTGTTATAATGCCACCAGCAGCACTAAATACACGCTCAGACAAAACGCTGGCGGCAGGGCAGGCCAGCACCTCCAAGGTGTAGAGCGCAAGTTCGTGCCACGTGTCCAGCTTGGACACCCAGTAGTTGTAAGGCACTGAGGGATCATTTAGGATGCTGACACGGTCTGCTATGTATTCCTTCACCATCTTCCAAAACTCTTCCCTCCTTGTACCTGTCACAACCAGACAGCTGAGAAGCTCTGACAGAAGCCTTTCAGAACCTCCTCCTTGAGTTCTCTTTGTTGTGGTATTCAGTTCCTCATCTTGTTAGCATCTCTCAGCTGTCATGTAGTTGGACTGATTGCATCCCTTTAAATTCCGCCCCATAATGCATTACTGGGAGGCTTATACTTCTTCCTGAAGTGTGTGTGCATGCTGACCCTGTTTTCCTGTCTGCTACAAAGTTAAGTGCTGTACATTTATCTGTTAATTTCTGTTTGCTGGATCCCAGGTGACCCTGACTCCCTCCGTGTCTGGTGTAGGGAGCCGGTTGTCGTGTCCCCTCACTATTGTAGGGTGTTCAGGGGTTATTATAGTTGAGGTACGTGGATATGCAACCATCCACCTCTGGGATTTTTGCATAGGCTGAGCAGCCAGGGAAAGTGCTAGGTCTTGTGCAGAGGTCTCCCCTTGGTTCCTTAGCTTTGGATCCAGTGAGTCATATATGCATGTTGCATTGTCTTATTTCCCGTATACCGTCCGTGACATTATAAGCCGCCAAAACAGTCTCAAGCATGGATCCGGTTTCACTTTTGGCTGAACGCCTTCAGGGTCTTTCATTGGAGGTCGCTGATCTCCGCAGGACTTTTTCTCAGCTTCAAGTGACCGGTTCAGCTGGCGTTCATGGAGTTTTCTCTGAGCCTAAGATCTCGCTCCCGGATACGTTTTCCGGGGGTAGTGAGAATTTTGTGCGTTTTAGAGAGGCTTGCAAACTCCATTTTCGCCTTCTTCCCCATTCCTCTAGTGATGAGGAACAGAGGGTGGGGATCATTATATCGCTGCTCAGGGGTAACGCTCAGTCCTGGGCCTTTTCGCTGCCGGAGGGGGCACGGCCCCTCCGTTCAGTGGATGAATTCTTTTTAGCCCTGGGTCAGATATATGATGATCCGGATCGTATTGCTCTGGCTGAGTCTAGACTACGTCTATTATGCCAGGGTAAACAATCCGCAGAGATATACTGCTCAGAATTTCGGAGATGGGCAGCTGATACTGGTTGGAATGATGCTGCACTCCGAAGTCAATTTTGCCATGGTCTTTCAGGGGGATTGAAAGATGCATTTGCCTTTCATGAAAGACCTATTTCCTTGGATTGTGCTATGTTTCAGGCTGTTCGTATTGACAGGCGTCTTAGAGAGAGAGGAGAGATCTCTCCTTCCTGTCATACTCAGTCCCAGGACAGTGCAACGGTCCAATTCTGTGCGCAGGGGTCTCAGTCGCTGTCAGCCCCTTCTGGTTGATTGCTTCTGACAATAGAAGATTCAGCTCACATGGGAGGGTTTGTTTTTGTTGTGGAGGTATAAATCATTTGGCTAATGTTTGTCCCTCTAGGAGATTCAGGCAGTTCTCTGGGAGTAATAAAGAAACAAACAGGAAAAAATATTTTAAAAATGTTCCGTCTGTTACTATTGGCAGGATTGAGGCGGAAATTGAAGGTTTTCTGTTTGCTTGTAGTTCCTGTTTTGTCCTGCCTGCTAGGGTGGCGCTAGAGAGCAAGAGCATTTTTTGTGAGATTTTTGTGGATAGTGGAGCAGCTGTCAATCTCATTGATAATCAATTTGCGATAACTCATGGTTTCCAGGTGCGCACTTTGGGAAAGGATATTCCTGTTTTTGCTATTGATTCCGCTCCACTTTCTCAGAAATCATTAAAAGGCATAGTTCACAATATCCGTTTAATTGTGAGTGATGCTCATGTTGAGGATGTGTCATGTTTCGTCCTTAGCGGTTTGCCTACTCCTCTAGTGTTGGGGCTACCCTGGCTCACTAAACATAACCCCACCATTGATTGGCAAGCGAGGCAAATAAATGGATGGAGTGACTTTTGCAGAGAGAATTGCCTCACGACATCTGTTTCTGAGGTTGCTACTAAGACTGTACCATCTTTTCTCTCTGAATTTTCGGATGTTTTCTCTGAGAGTGGAGTTCAGGATTTGCCTCCGCACAGGGAGTATGATTGCCCTATTAATATCATCCCAGGCGCCAAGCTGCCTAAATCTCGTTTATACAATCTTTCCCAACCTGAAAGGATCGCTATGCGTGCTTATATCTCTGAGAGTCTGAGAAAAGGACACATACGACCCTCGAAGTCACCTGTTGCCGCTGGTTTTTTCTTTGTTAAGAAAAAAGATGGTTCTTTAAGACCTTGTCTGGATTTCAGGGAGCTGAACAGTATCACTATTCGTGATCCTTATCCGCTTCCTCTGATCCTGGACCTGTTTAACCAGGTTGTTGGGGCTAAAGTCTTTTCCAAATTAGATCTAAGAGGGGCATACAACCTGGTCAGGGTCAGAGAAGGAGGCGAATGGAAGACGGCCTTCAATAACCCTGAGGGCCATTTTGAAAATTTGGTTATGCCTTTATGTTTGATGAATGCCCCAGCCGTTTTTCAGCATTTCGTGAACAGCATTTTTTATCATTTGATGGGAAAATTTGTATTAGTGTATTTGGATGACATTTTGATTTTTTCTCCTGATTTCAAAACTCATAAGGAACATTTACGTCAGGTCTTGCTCATCCTGCGGGAGAATAAATTATATGCGAAACTGGAAAAATGTGTGTTTGCGGTTCCAGAAATTCAATTTCTGGGGTTTCTTCTCTCCGCTTCTGGTTTTTGCATGGACCCCGAGAAGGTCCGCGCTGTGCTTGAGTGGGAGCTTCCTGAGAATCAGAAGGCGCTGATGCGTTTTTTGGGCTTTGCCAATTATTACAGGAAGTTTATTTTGAATTATTCCTCTATTGTTAAACCACTCATTGATATGACCAGAAAGGGGGTGGATTTTTCTTCTTGGTCGGTAGAGGCGCGTAAGGCTTTTTCTGATATCAAGGAGAGTTTTGCTTCCGCTCCCATCTTGGTGCAACCTGATATTTCTTTACCCTTCATAGTAGAGGTTGATGCTTCTGAGGTGGGTGTGGGTGCGGTCTTGTCTCAGGGTTCCTCTCCTGCCAAATGGCGACCGTGTGCCTTTTTCTCAAAAAAACTCTCCTCCGCAGAGAGAAATTACGATGTGGGAGATAGGGAATTGTTGGCCATCAAGTTGGCTTTTGAGGAATGGCGCCATTGGCTAGAGGGAGCCAGACACCCTATTACCGTATTTACTGACCATAAAAATCTGGCCTACTTGGAGTCAGCCAAGCGTCTGAACCCGAGACAGGCCAGATGGTCTTTGTTCTTTTCAAGATTTAATTTTGTTGTCACGTTCCGCCCTGGGGTTAAGAATGTGAAGGCAGATGCCCTGTCACGTTGTTTTCCGGGAGGCGGGAATTTTGAAGACCTGGGTCCCATTTTGGCCGAAGGGGTGGTGGTCTCTGCTCTTTTTTCTGAATTGGAGGCAGAGGTGCAGGCAGCCCAGTCAGAGGCTCCTGATCTTTGTCCTCCTGGGAGGTTGTTTGTGCCTCTCGCTTTAAGACACAAGATTTTTAAGGAACACCATGATACGGTCCTTGCTGGGCACCCGGGGCAAGAGCCACACTGGATCTCATCGCTCGGAGATTCTGGTGGCCTGCGCTTCGTAAGTCAGTTGAGGGTTTTGTGGCAGCCTGCGAGACTTGCGCTCGTGCCAAAGTCCCTCATTCACAGCCATCAGGTCCTCTCCTTCCCTTACCCATTTCTTCCCGTCCTTGGACACATCTGTCCATGGACTTCATAACGGACCTGCATCGTTCCTCGGGAAGATTGTGATTCTGGTGGTGGTGCATTTCATCCCTTTTCCTGGTTTGCCCAATGCTAAGACGCTGGCGCAGGCATTTATTGATCACATTGTCAAATTGCACTGTATTCCTTCAGACATAGTCTCTGATAGGGGCACGCAGTTTGTTTCCAGATTCTGGAAGGCTTTCTGTTCTCGCTTGGGGGTTCGGTTGTCATTCTCTTCTGCTTTCCACCCGCAGTCGAATGGCCAGACGGAGCACGTCAATCAGAATCTGGAGACATATCTGCGCTGTTTTGTGGCGGAGAATCAGGAGGATTGGTGTTCTTTTTTGTCCCTTGCTGAGTTTGCTTTAAATAACCGTCGTCAGGAGTCCTCTGATAAGTCACCATTTTTTTGGTGCATATGGGTTTCATCCGCAGTTTGGGACTTTCTCGGGAGAGGGGTCTTCTGGTTTACCTGATGAGGACAGATTCTCCTCGTCTTTGTCATCTATTTGGCAAAAGATTCAGGATAATCTAAAGAGCATGAGTGAGAGATATAAGCGTGTGGCAGATAAAAGATGTGTGCTTGGTCCGGACCTGAATGTTGGTGATCTGGTGTGGTTGTCTACCAAGAATATCAAATTGAAGGTTCCCTCCTGGAAGTTGGGTCCTAGGTTTATTGGGCCTTACAAAATCCTGTCTGTCATCAATCCTGTTGCCTACCGTCTTGATCTTCCTCAGACTTGGAAGATCCATAATGTTTTTCATAAGTCCTTATTGAAACCTTATGTTTAACCCATTGTACCCTCGCCTTTGCCTCCTCCTCCGATTATGGTTGATGGGAATCTTGAATTTCAGGTCTCTAGGATTGTGGATTCTCGTGTTGTCCGCGGTTCTCTCCAGTACCTTGTTCATTGGGAGGGTTATGGTCCTGAGGAGAGGATGTGGGTCCCAGTGACGGACATTAAGGCCTCTCGTCTTATCAGGGCTTTCCATAGGTCCCATCATGAGAAGGTGGGCTCTGAGTGTCCGGAGTCCACTCGTAGAGGGAGGGGTACTGTCACAACCAGACAGCTGAGAAGCTTTGACAGAAGCCTTTCAGAACCTCCTCCTTGAGTTCTCTTTGTTGTGGTATTCAGTTCCTCATCTCGTTAGCCTCTCTCAGCTGTCATGTAGTTGGACTGATTGCATCCCTTTAAATTCCGCCCCATAATGCATTACTGGGCGGCTTATACTTCTTTCTGGAGTGTGTGTGCATGCTGAACCTTTTTTCCTGTCTGCTACAAAGTTAAGTGCTGTACATTTATCTGTTAATTTCTGTTTGCTGGATCCCAGGTGACCCTGACTCCCTCAGTGTCTGGTGTAGGGAGCCGGTGGTCGTGTCCCCTCACTATTGTAGGGTGTTCAGGGGTTATATAGTCGAGGTACGTGGATATGCAACCATCCACCTCTGGATCTTTGCATAGGCTGAGCAGCCAGGGAAAGTGCTAGGTCTTGTGCAGGGGTCTCCCCTTGGTTCCTTAGCTTTGGATCCAGTGAGTCATATATGCATGTTGCATTGTCTTGTTTCCTGTACACCGTCCGTGACAGTACCACTAGGCCGTGCTTCAGGGTGAGGCTACTGGAAGGGTGTCATGAAAGTGTCCCATGCCTTGGAGAGTGTTGCCCTGCCTTTGTTTGAACTGCTGTGTGTTCCCCTTGTCTTCCTTCCTCGGTTGCCTAAGAAGTACGGACTCTGCCAGCCGCATTGTCAGATTGAAAATTTCGGAGCAATCTCTCAACAAGTCCCTTCTGGTAATGCACCGTTTTGCTCGTCCTCTTTACTACAGGAATAGGAGATGAGAAGTTCTCTTTGTAGCGGAGCTCGAGAAGGGTGAACACCCAGTAGTCTGTGTTATCTAAAATGCCTATAACGTAGGGGTCACGGGAAAGGCAACCTAACATGAAGTCAGCCATGTATGCCAGAGTGCCAACAGGCAAGACGTTGATGTAAACATCAGGATGACTCTCCATCTCCTCATACTCCTCCTCCTCTTCTGCCAATCCTCGCTGAACAGATGGAATTAAAGTTCCATGGGTACTACCCTCTGTAGCAGAGGCAACTGTCTCCAGCTCCTCCTCCTCTTCATGGTCCAATTCGCACTGAGAAGACGAACTGTGGGTGGTCTGGCTATCACCCTGAGTAATGTCCTCCACCATTTCTTCATCTACCACATTCAGAACGATCGTTTGAGTAGACAAAGCAGTGGGATGGTAACGCTGATAATAGCGTTATCGCCACTAACTATCTGTGCGGATTCATCAAAGTTTTTCAAAACCTCACAGAGGTCTGACATTAACTGCCCACTCCTCAATTGTGAATAGTGGCAGTTGACTCGAAAGGTGACAACCATGTTGCAGCTGGTATTTCACAACTACACTCTGCTGCTCACAAAGCCTGGCCAACATGTAGAACATAGAGTTCCAGTGCATGCTCACGTCGTACAACAGTCGGTGAGCTGGAAGCCGCAAGGCTGCTGCAGCATTGACAGACTGGCTGAAGGTGTCGGTGACTTGTGGAAAGGGGCACACACGCGGCGCGCCTTCACTAGTGGGCTAGGCATTGGAGGTGTGTCAGGTTGCCGAGCTCCAAAGCCGCCACCAAGTTACGGCCATTGTCAGACACAACCATGCCTGGTTGTAGGTCCCTTATACCCTGCCACAGCTCTGCAGTGGTGGGCTGTTTGTCCTCTAAACAGATCAGCTTCAGCACGGCCTGTTCAAGCTTTCCTATGGCAGTGCTACACTGCTTCCAGCTAGCGACTGATGGCTGAATGCTGCTGGAGGTGGAAGTGGAGGAGGAGATGTGAGGGTTGGAGCCAGTAACATAGCTGCTGGCGGAGACCCTGATGGATGTAGGGCCCGCAATCCTGGGTGTAGGTAGCACCTGTGCCATCCCAGGGTATGACTCACTCCCGGCCTCCACAACATTTACCCAGTGTGCCGTCAGGGAAATGTAGCGTCCCTGGCCACCAGCACTTGTCTATGTGTCCGTGGTTAAGTGGACCTTCCCAGTAACTGCGTTGGTCAGGGCACGGGTGATGTTCTGGGACACATGCTGGTGCAAGGTGGGCACTGCACACTGTGAAAAATAGTGGCGGCTGGGGACTGCGTACTGAGGGACAGCCGCCGACATCAGGCTGTGGATGGCTTCAGTGTCCACAAGCCTAAATGGCAACATTTCAAGGGCCAGTAATTTCGAAAGTTGCACATTTAGTGCTATGGCCTGTGGGTGGGTTGGTGGGTATTTGCGCTTGCGTTCAAATGACTGTGTTATGGACATTTGCACGCTGCGCTGGGATAGGGAAGTGGATGTTGTTGCTGATGGTTCATGCAAAGGTCCAGGTTCAGGGTGAGGGGTATCTGGGCCTCCGCCTTCGACAAGGGATTGGCTAGCAGTAACACAGGGGAAGAAGAGGCAGTGGTGTGACCTGCAGACCCAGATTGTGGACCCAGGCCTTCAGCTTATTAGGGTACTTGGATGCCATATGGTGGATCATGCTGGTGGTGGTGATGTAGCTAGTGTTCATGCCCTGGCTCATTTTGGTACGGCACAGGTTGCAAACTACCACTCTTTTGTCGTCTGCACCTTCCTTAAAAAACTGTGGAACACCTACTACTTGGCAAGGTAGATTTACGCATGTGGGTGCTCGGTGTAACAGTTGCGGGCCTGTTTGGTGTGGGTCGACTTCTCCCTTTTGCAACCCCACTGCCTCTTCCAGCCTGTTGCGCTGCTGCGGATTTTACCTTCCCATGTTGGGTCAGTGACCTCATCTTCCACCACCTTCTCTTCCACTTCCTCACTCTGCTCATCCACCTGACTTGACCTAACCACAACTTCAGTGATTGACAACTGTGTCTCATCATCAACCTCGTGAATGAATGATTGCTGTTTACCACCGTCATCTTCTTGAGACTGTGAAGGCTCAAGAGGTTGGGAATCAGGGCACAATATCTCAGGTCCCTCTTCAAGCGTGCTGGGCGTGAGGGCCAAATGTAATAGTGGCGCTGGAAAGCGCTCCTTGGAATATCCGAGTGTGAGATCACTTGTTTGGCAAGCCTCTCCATGGTGGGAGGAAGGATGATCAGAGTCTTGGCTACAGAGACTGGACTTGGTGGAAGAGAGGGTGGTGCTTAACCGACTGGAAGCATTATCTTCAGCAATCCAACAGACCAACTGTTTGCACTGGTCCGACTTGAACAGTGTTGTCCTGCGCCACCCAGTTAAGTTGGACATGAAGCTGGGTATGGTGTATGGTTTTTTTTTTCTGTTGCACTGGCAGCAGGCCCAGTTTCATTGCACCCAGGGCCACAGCCTCTGCGTGCACCATCAGCATCACGCCCACTTCCCCCTCCCTTAGTACTCGCTTTCTTCATAATAATGGTTTTGTCACTAGATGTGGCGCAGATTGCTATACTGTCCACTAAAGACACAGTTTTCGGATGCAGGACAGTATATGTCACAGAAACCCACATAATATGGACACTATATTAGGCCCAGATTATTGGAATTTGCAATACAGACACTGTTTTCTGATGTTGTACACTATTGGTTACAGAACACCAGAGATTATGGACACTATATTAGGCCCAGATTATTGGAATTTGCAATACAGACACAGTTTTCTGATGCAGGACAGTATATGTCACAGAAACCCACAGAATATGGAAATTATATTAGGCCCAGATTATTGGAATCTGCAATACAAACAGTTTTCTGATGTGCAGTATTGGTTACAGAACACCACAGATTATGGACACTATATTAGGCCCAGATTATTGGAATCTGAAATACAGACACTGTTTTCTGATGTAGTTCAGTATTGGTTACAGAACACCAGAGATTATGGACACTATATTAGGCCCAGATTATTGGAATTTGCAATACAGACACAGTTTTCTGATGCAGGACAGTATATGTCACAGAAACCCACAGAATATAGACATTATATTAGGCCCAGATTATTGGAATCTGCAATACAAACACTGTTTTCTGATGTACAGTATTGGTTACAGAACACCACAGATTATGGACACTATATTAGGCCCAGATTATTGGAATCTGAAATACATTCACTGTTTTCTGATGTAGTACAGTATTGGTTACAGAACACCACATCTTATGGACACTATATTAGGCCCAGATTATTGGAATTTGTAATACAGACACTGTTTGCGGATGTGGTTCCGTTTTTTTTGCACAAAGCCACACACTATGGACACTAGATGTGGTCTAGATTATTAAAGACACAGTCTGCGGATGATGTACAGTATATGTCACTAATAGGTATAAAATAAAAATATCTTGCTGCTGTCAAACACACACAGTAGTCCCTAAAAGGACTTTGGGGTCTTTGAAAATCTTTTGGTAGGAAAAACAGCAAATTTCTCTCCCTGGACTATCTGTCCCTTCCTCAGCACTGTCCCTGAGAGTGCAGGCAAATAGATTGCTGCTCTAAAACACACACACATACACAGTAGTCCTTAAAATGACTTTTGGGTCTTGGAAAAGCGTTCTCTGAATAAAAACTGTGAAATTGGATCCCTACTCTGTCTTTCCCTTCCTACTCTCTGCTCTCCCTGTCTACGTCTGAGCCGAACATGCATTATCGGGGCCAACATGGCTCCTGGCATTACAGTGAGGGCAGTACTTACCTGCACCATTATAGGCTACTTAAAACCTGTGAAACGTGCGGGGAGGAGACTCGAGCATTGCGCTCGAGCACAGATATTCGGCCAAGCATGCTCATTGATCACTATTCAAGACCCGACGACACCTCTCAATAACCGCCACATTCTGAGCCCCCTGCCAGCGGATCCGCAGAATAATCTCCGAACAGACCGTAATCACTTTATTAAAAAATCGAGTAAAACGACCCAACTCCTGTCTAATCAACTGAATCAGATCCCCTATCTTAACCTTACCTAAGTCATTTCCACCTGCGTGTATAATCAACACTAAGTTATCTACCACTTGACAGCTAATGTCTGCCACCTCAGATAACACACCAGCCCACCACAAACCTCTAATTTCTCTCCAATGTTCCTCCACATCCGGAATCGCTAGCGATAAACCAAACAGACTAATTTTGGCCCTCTGTTCAGCCCAAAAGATGATCGACCACCAAAACGTGAACACGCTCTGAACCTGGAATAAACTAAAGAGAACAGGAAATGATTGGCACATTGCCCTCACCTCTCATAGTTAACAAATCTGGTCTAACATACGATTGGAAACAAGTGGATCTCCACCTCCATAACTTCTTTATACCCTGTTCATCAAGCCCATACAAATCAGCCACAGTAGCGGCCCCTATACCGAAAGAATGCATCCCAAATTCAGGGGGTAAACCCAATTCCCGCAAACAGGTTTTAAAAATGGAAGAAAACTGAAATCTTGATAGAGAGAGACCAGACTGGTGAACTAAAAATGAGCCCTCCCCCGAGCGCAAACATGCAAAATCAGAAACTAATACAACCGGACAACCTGCCGACCCCAATGGGCCAATGGATATCTAATGACTCCGACTCATCTAAACTGTCTTTGACTTACGGACACATATCATGCAACCCCCTATGAAGCACACATCCTTGGAAAACAAACCGCCAGGCTTGCGCTGGTTAGCTGATACTAACTTGCAGATGCGGAGTGCATCAAAAAAAGCTAAAGCAAAAGCCGCACAAAATAAAGCAAGCTCCCAGGAATCAAGGCACACCACTTCCAAAATTGTAATTAAACGCAAATATAAGGAAAAGGAAACTGGTCTACGCATATCTACCCCAGAGGAGCCTTTTTTCCATCAATTAACAATCTGCCTCAACAGAAAGTGCTTTGTAATATCCTGTACTCCATGTAGCTGTAAAAAGAAAGACACCCCCGATAAACCCTTACGAACCACATTACCTAAGGATGAACTATTGCATAATCGTACTAGAAATTGAAGAGTAACCTGCAGCAACTCGTCAGGCTGCATAGGGACAAACTCCCCAATACCTGACAACTCTTGTAACCAGCATTTTAGATGACTCTGCCGAGTGCCTTCTGATACTGAAGACCGGATAAGCATTACAAGTTTTGGGCAGAAAGCCCCTTCCTCGTCCGCCCGTGGGTGAAGCTCCTAAAACTGAGTCATCTGTGAACAGGATAAAGCATCAGCTAAAACATTTTGTCTACCAGTGACATGTTTCGCCTTAAACCAAATATTCAAATGTAGGCAACAAAGAATCAAATGTCTGAGAAGTTCTAAGACAGGTAAAGATGAAGAAGATTGTTGATCACCTGAACCACTGACATATTGTCTGTCCAAAAACAGATCCTCTTATTGGCCATCTCCATTCCCCATAGGTCCACAGCCACCACTATCGGGAACAATTCTATCAAAGTCTAATTACGTGTCAAACCCAAGGAACTCCAAGTAACTGGCCAACTATCCTGGCACCAATGAGATCTGAGAATTGCCTCAAAACCATCACCCCCAGCTGCATCCGTATATAGACATAAATCCACATTAGACACCTCCAATTCTTGAGAAATCACCTGTCCATTAAAAGAATGTAAAAAGGATTGCCACACCAACAGATCCTCCTTCAAGGTTCTTGTAAGACGTATAAAATGATGGGCGTGCCGCACACCGCAGGTGGCCAAAGATAAACGCCGACAAAAGTCCCTGTCCATTGACAAAACCTTACAAGCAAAATTTAGCAAAACCAACAAAATTTGGGTTTGGCTTAAAGTCGCCTTTGTGGCCGACATAACATGACTGACCATCGCCATAAACAAGACAATTTGTCCTGGGGTAGCCTAAATACCATACTAACCGTGTCAATATCCACTCCCAGAAATGATAAACATACACATGGACCTTCCGTTTTTTCCATAGCAAGGGGGACCCCCAGATTGGACATCAATACCCGGAAAGTCTGTAGTAGATACTGACACTGTCCAAGTAATGTAGCAAGGATACACAATCTGTTTCATATCTTACTGTACATTCCAAAAGGAATTAAAGACTTCGAAAAAATAACATGAAATGGAACATCCCATGGGCAAACATAAGTCCACTAAATATTCCCCTTCCAAAAAATAACCTAGCAAATGAACACATTCAGGGTGGACTGGCAACAAACGAAATGCTGACTCTATGTCGGCCTTCGCCAGTAATGCCCCCGACCTGCTGAACAAACTAACGAAACTGCCCTATCAAAGGATGTATATGAAACTGTCCTCCTTGGCGATAACGTAATTTACCGAAGTCCCAGGGGAAAAAGAAAGATGGTGTATTAGCCTACACTTTCCCACCTCCTTTTTTGGGACTAAACCCAAAGGAGACACTCTCAGATTAGGAAGAGGAGGCTCCATAAAGGGGCCCTCAATACGCCCTAATGCTACCTCTTTCCTGAGCTTCTCTCTGACAATTCCAATGTTTTTCTTGACTGATTTCAAGTTAGAACATAACAGTAAAGAAGGTGAATGCGCATATGGGATTAAAAACCCCTGTGTAAATCCATCAAGCAGGAGTTTTGCTCCCTGCTTCCTGGGGTATGCCTCTAAACAAACCTGAAGGACCAGATTTTTCACTGGGGTTCTCTGCTGCACTGGGAGTACCCAGTCTGGCTGGCTGACGTGACCGCCGGAAACAGCGGAGTGCAGAATGACTACCTCCGCATATGGAGCACTTGTGACAGAACTTGCAGGTGGCATAGAAGCGGCAGTGCCCCTCGTTATACAACCAGCAAGTTCCAAAGGGCTTCATGGATGCCTGACCGGGTGCAGCAGAGCTTCCCTGAAAGGGCCACTGTGGACACTGGGCCAATATTAATTGGATTCAAACATCCAATGCTTTGATGCCCAACCACCCGACGGGCTAACCGCTAAACGTGATGAATCTCTTCATTGTAACGCCACCACGCCGCCCCGCCATGAAGTTTGTATGCACTAAAAATCGTATCTAAATAAATCAAAAGCTCGGGACAATTTGACTGATCTGTCTGACATATTACATGTGCTAAAACCAAAAAGGCCTGCAACCAGTTCCCAAAAGTATTGGCAACTTTTGGTTTTCTGTCTAAACCCCTTTCAACGGAACGTTCCTTGTGTATTGTAACCTGATCGGGTGTCACGGGTAAGGAAGGTAGAGAGGAAGTGCACCCCCTTAACTGCCATGCTCAACCCTGTCCCTGCCTACTTGCACCACCCGCCCTAGGTGACGGAGCGCAACTGGGCGACAGTCCCTGACCTACGTAAGTGCAGAGTACAGCGAACAGAGACAGGGAGGAACAGACGTCCAAGTCAGAAGGTGGTACACGAGACTTAGTGCAGCGTCACATGATCCATCCTCCCTGACTGTAGCCGAGCGCCGAGTGCCCAGCTCGGCGCTCAGGAACGCCGACCGCTCCTCCAGGAGGAGTGCGGACGTATGTACTGTGTCCCCCCGCCACCATCGTGATGGAGACGCCGAGAGCCAGGAGGCACAGCCGGATGCCGCGAGCGTCCAGGCTGCAAGGAGATCGAGGCGTATCGAGAGCGCAGGGGGACAGAACCCCGCTGCCTGCCTCTCGTGACATCGGTAGAAACCAATGACCATATGTCTACATAATCTCCCCTGGCAATCTGATCTCTAACATCTTTGGACAAATGAGTACCCAATGGCTCTACCCCACAAAAAAACTGAATCTCTATACGTCAGACCAGAAACTTCTAGACCCTTAACCTTCTGTACACTCTCTGGAGAAACTAAAGACCCAGCAGTAACTGTATGACCCTCAACGTGTCTCAAGACAGTTTGTAAAGCTGAAACTAAATCCATATTGCCTGCGGGTGTAGGTGCTGATAAAGCCAACAAGGCCAGCAAACAGGAGTACTCACCGCCTGACGCCATCTGCATGGGAACGGAAGGTGGGAGCGTAGCAGCCGTCACTACTGAAGGCTGTTCAGAGGGGACTACCAAGGTCTGCAGAGAAGCCCTTCGGGAAGGCACACCTGCTGATCCTGAGACAGATTCCACAGGGGCCGCTGATCGAGGTCGGACAGAAGAGTGACGGCTGCTACGCGAGTGCGGTGATGTAGAGGGGGATGAGTCAGATGATGAAGCAGAGGAACGGCTCCACGAAGGCGAATGCCGCTGATCCCTTCTGTATTGCCTGGATCTGGAAGTCCGACCTTTGTGTCTCCTGTGCCTGGAATGAGATCTTCTGTGTTTCCGAGCTCCCATTACCCCATTCCCCCCCCCCCCCCCCCCCGGATCCGCCAGTGCCAGGCACTCTCATGTAGGCAGAGGACTCTGCTGCCAACTGTTGACCAAAATGAGTAAAAGCAGCAGCATTAAGAGAAGCTTTAAGGGGGAGGAAACTATCAACAGCCGTCTCACAGAATAGGGCGTGGCAGTTCGCTGCACAGACCCAGAGACAAGCAGTGGGCTGCCAGGGGGAGGAGTTGACACCGAAGTACCAGCATCTGAAGCATGGGGGAGGGTAAGACTGTTTGATGGCCACGTTCCCCTCATTCTTACTGTGTCAGCTGAGCCATGGTGCTGACTGCACTCAGCTGCACCATGTACTTCACTCTCTGAAAGAAGGACAGGAGCGATCACTTTCTCCCTACAGAGCTCGTCTGCAACCTCCTTTCCTTTCTGTGCGGCCTGAGCAGCCCCCTCGGCCAGGCTGCTCAGCTCTGTGAAAGCACGTGCGGCCCTTCCTCCCCTGGCCCCACTCTGTGTCCTCCAAGTAGCTGCCCTGTAAACCCGACCATGATCCCCGAACCTATGCCCCCTGAATGGGGGAGGATTTTTCTAGGGTGGCATATGAAGGGAACTGGGGCTGAGGCTCCTTGATCTGAGTAACAAGGCATAGCAGCCGCAGCAACAGGAGCTTCCCTGCATTTTGCCACAACCTCCTCCAGCCAGCCTGTACCCTCCTGGGAAACCTTAGCCAGGATGAGCTGCTGCAATGCTTCTGCCATTAGGAGAAAGAAACTGGATGACTGCCCTCTTGTTCCTCACGCTGACTCACTTCTTTTATAGTGTGGAAGAATTCCTCCCTATCCTTTCCCTACACTTCTAATGATCTTTCCCTGAACTTCTATTCAGCAAAAAAAAAGTTTTAAAGTCTTTCTTAGCACTGTCCCTAGCGCCTGCGAATGTCTCTCCCTGGACTAAATACACTGGAAAATGGCTGAATCCAAGATGGCTGAGGGGTTTTATAGGGCTGTGGCATCACAGGGCTGGCTGGCTGCTGATTGGCTGCATGTATGGCATTGTGGGTGATCCCTCGTTCCCAGAGTTCTTTGCTCCATGTCCTAACATATGCAGCAGCCATTTTAGGAATAAATGTGATTCGTTACCATGAAGTGAAGAAATTTGCGATTCAGTGCGAATCAAATTTTTCCTGAAATTCGGATCAAATTCCACTTTGTCGACTTCGATTTGCTCATCTCTACTATCCACCCCACTTTTCCACCCATATTTCGAAACTGGAGTGAGTGGTTTAAAATTGCAAAGAGTCACCAAATTTTTGCACAAGTGAATGCTATAAAAGCTATATTTTAGGATTTTTTTAAGTCAGAATTCTGGGATGAAAGCATGATAATTCTGCCTCAATGTGTTTTGCCAGTGCCTGATCAGTGAGAGACAAGGTATAATGGAAAGATCTGCACCTGCTCTGGGTTTTTGACCCGCACCTGGTTTTGGGTCACTGTCAGTGATGGAAATCACTGACCACTGACTGTGAAAGCAGGCTTAGTGTATGATCTGTGGTGTTTTTTTCCAGGCTTACATTACTGGTGGATATACGTGTAAAAGAGCATTGCATAATACTTTGTAGGCTGCTATCATTAGGGCTTGGGTGATGTAACAGAAGGAGGAAATTATCTTTCTTCCAGCAACAGACTCCTACAATTTACCATTTTTTAATGAATAAACATGTAGTTACGCCTTAAATGCCATCTGAACGCCACAAATTCTCCGAATAACCCTTTGAATATAGCTAACTAGCACATTGATATTTAGTTTTCACTGTTCCACGCTGCAGCACTTACATTTGAATGCTAAGAGGATTCAGTTCAGTGTTCCTTTTCTGTTGGCCAGTGAGGACATAGAGCAGGTGGAAGGTTTACATCTATGTGCCAGCAGATGCCTTTCCTATCCAGCAGTGCTGATAATTATTGAGTATTAATCATCTCAATAGTGGTATAGCAGACACTTACTACAGAATGATTGCATCCATGGCAATATTAGAAGCACGTAGATCTCATAATAGTTGAACATGCAGAACATACTAAAAGTAATTAATATCTTAATTAGAGATGAGCGAATCAAAGCTAACAAAGTCGAATTAAATCCGAATTTCAGGAAAAATTTGATTCGCACAAAAGCCGAATTTCCTCGCGATTCGTGGCAACGAATACATTTTTTTCCTAAAATGGCTGCTGCACGAATGAGGACATGGAACAAGGAACTCTGGGAAGGCGGGATTACCCATAATGCCATGCATGCAGCCAATCAGCAGTCAGCGAGCCCTGTGATGTCACAGCCCTATAAATAGCCTCAGACATCTTGCCATTTTCCAGTGGAGGTAAGTTCTAGACTTGACAGCGGCATATTAATGGATGTCATATATCTGGACTTCTCCAAAGCATTTGACACTGTACAACATAAAAGGTTAGTATATAAAATGAGAATGCTCGGACTGGGAGAAAATGTCTGTACGTGGGTAAGTAACTGGCTGAGTGATAGAAAACAGAGGGTGGTTATTAGTGGTACACACTCAGATTTGATCACTGTCACTAGTGGGGTACCTCAGGGGTCAGTATTGGGCCCTATTCTCTTCAATATATTTATTCATGATCTTGTAAAAGGCTTGCATAGTAAAATATCAATTTTCGCAGATTACACTAAACTGTGTAAAGTAATTAACACTGAAAAGGACAGTATACTACTACAGAGGGATCTGGATAGATTGGAGGCTTGGGCAGATAAGTGGCAGATGAGGTTTAACACTGACAAATGGGAAGGAATAATGCAAGTCACCCGTAATACTAAATGGTAAAATACTCGGTAACACTGACATGGAAAAGGATCTAGGAATTTTAATAAACAGCAAACTAAGCTGCAAAAAACAGTGTCAGGCAGCTGCTGCCAAGGCCAATAAGATAATGGGTTGCATCAAAAGGAGCATAGATGCCCGTGATAAGTGCATAGTCCTACCACTTTACAAATCGCTAGTCAGACCACACATGGAGTAATGTGTACAGTTCTGGACTCCTGTGAACAAGGCAGACATAGCAGAGCTGGAGAGGGTCCAGAGGAGGGCAACTAAAGTAATAACTGGAATGGGGCAACTACAGTACCCTGAAAGATTATCAAAATTAGACTGAGGGGAGATCTATTTACTATGTATAAATATATCAGGGGTCAGTACAGAGATCTATCCCATCATCTATTTATCCCTGTGACTGTGACAAGGGGACATCCTCTGCGTCTAGAGGAAAGAAGGTTTGTACACAAACATAGAAGAGGAATCTTTACGGTAAGAGCAGTGAGACTATGGAACTCTCTGCCTGAGGAGGTGGTGATGGTGAGTACAATAAAGGAATTCAAGAGGGGCCTGGATGTATTTCTGGAGTGTAATAATATTACAGGCTATTGGTACTAGAGAGGGGTCGTTGATCCAGGGAGTTATTCTGATTGCCTTATTGGAGTCGGGAAGGAATTTTTTATTCCCCTAAAGTGGAGAAAATTGGCTTCTACCTCACATATTTTTTTTTTGCCTTCCTCTGGATTAACTTGCAGGATGACAGGCCGAACTGGATGGACAAATGTCTTTTTTTCGGCCTTATGTACTATGTTACTGTTACATAGTGCAGGGAGAGATGTCAGCAGGCGCTAGGGACAGTGCTAGAAAAAAACTTCATTGTGCTAAAAAAATTATTTACAACTGCAGGGAAAGATTATTCAAGGTGTAAGCAAAGGATAAGAAAGAATCATTCCACAGCATTTATGTTGAACAGGGTTCAGTAGGGGAGGTTACAGCCTAGGTAGGTAATAGGAACAATCCTATTACACTTTGCTGCACTGACTGGAGATCCAAATTGTCATTATACAGCTCTGTAATTCCAGTTCTTATTGGGGTGCAAGTACTGATTGATACAGGCATTAACAAGGTTTATTACAAGGAAATATTTATATGTCTTATTTGCCCTTGTGCAGTGCAGTTATATGTGTTAAAGTAATTTTTCGCCTGTATTACTGAGAAAAAAGGGCTTATTAGCCGTTGTGTGGTGAAGTGCTAAAATTACAGCCCTTTTTGTTGTGTATTAGTGGCAAAAGTAAAATATATTTGCCGTTCAGCGGTGCAGTTATATGTTCTAAAGCCTTTTGTGGCGTGTATTAGTGGAAAAGGAAAAAATATATTTGCAGTTCAGCGGTGCAGTTATATGTTCTAAAGCCTTTTGTGGCGTGTATAAGTGGAAAAAAATAAAGGCCTATTTGCCGTTAAGCGGTGCAGTTATATGTTCTAAAGCCCTTTTTGGCATGTATTAGTGGCAAAATAAAAATAAATATTTGGCGTTCAGCGGTGCAGTTATATGTTTTAAAGCCCTTTTTTGTGTGTATTAGTGGGGGAGGGGGGGAAAGGCCTTATTAGCTGTTGTGTGGTGAAGTGAGAAAACTACAGACATTTTTGGGTTGTTTTAATTTCCTATTTATTTATTTGATCTAACAGTATGTCAGACAGAGAAGTGCCAGGCCCAGCACAGGGGAGTGGCAGAGGCCTAAATGTTTCTGGCGCAGGCAGAGGTTGCAGCATAGTAAGGGGCCGTGGCAGCATGGGTCACTTCGAGAGGCCTGAGCTCCCAGTGTCATCTAGCAGTCGTGTCTTGACCATCAACCCAGCGGTTCTTCAATGGTTGACTTAAACTTCGACTTTTCCGCAAGTGATATCAGACATTCCCAGCCAAAAGTCAGTGGGTTCGTCAGACACAGAATACTCTGTGGTCTTCTGATGCTGCTGCTACCTCCACACCATGTCCCCTTGCCACTCTGTGGTCTCCTCATGCTGCTGCCACTTTCACACTATGTCACCTTGCCACTCTGTGGTCTACTCATGCTGCTGCCACCTCCACACTATGTCACCTTGCCACTCTGTGGTCTCCTAATGCTGCTGCCACCTCCACACTATTTCACCTTGCCACTCTGTGGATTCCTCATGCTGCTGCCACTTCCACACTATGTCACCTTGCCACTCTGTGGCCTCCTGATGCTGCCGCCACCTCCACACTTTTATTGTGCCACTCTGTGGCCTCCTCCTGATGCTGCTGCTGCTGCCATCTCCATGCTGTTATTGTTCTACTGTGTGGCCTCCTCATGCTGTTTCCACCTGACCACTATGTCATAGGGAAACTGTGGACTTCTCATGCTGTTCCTACCCTCCCCACTTCATGACTGGGTCACTATTTTGGCTTTTTGGCCTGGCTGACATCATCATTTATTTGACCCTTCTTCTGATCTGTCAGAAGGAGGGAAAAATGAGATGCAGAACGGATCCTGTCTGTGTAGCAGCTGTAAGGCCTGTATGGTCCCATCAGAATTGGCTTGTGATTTGGTAGCCAAATGCAGGAGCATAGGCGTGCGCACGGGGTGTGCCTGGGCATACCCTAATAGGTTTGTCACCTCCGTGCTCACTGCCCCCCAGCTGATTCCCCTGTCTGTTTTGCTGGCTGCCACCACCTGCCACACTGTCAATTCATTTACAATACCAAGCTGTGGGCTGCCGGCAGGCGGTGGCTAGTATTCACATAGGGGGGCGGAGTCCCGGACCCGGCGGAGGCAGAGAGGGAGTGGGTTCTGTGCGGCGCAGGCTGAGTTGACGTCACGTCAGCGCATCTGAGTACCCTGCGCGCCTGGCCGCCTGCTAGCTGGTGAGGGCATATAAAAAAAGAAGTATGTACCCCCCCCCCCCGTCCCACAGTGCTACGCCTCCTCTGTTGTCCCCTGTATTACCCTGATACCCCTCAGTTATATAATATATCTGAGGGGTATCAGGGTAAATTATACAGGGGGTAATATAACTAGGGGTATCAGGGTACATGAGGGGTAATATAACTGAGGAGGGCTAGGCTACTATCAGACATTATACAGGGGTATAATATAACTGAGGAGGGCTAGGCTACTATCAGACATTATACAGGGGTAAAATAACTTATCTTACCCCTCACCCCTGTATTATGTCCCTGATAGCCCTCCTCACTTATATTACCTCTGTATAATGTACCCTGATAGATACCCCTCAGTTATATAATATAACTGAGGGGTATCATGTAAATTATACAGGGTGGGGTAATATAACTAAGGTGTATCAGTGTACATTAGTATACAGGGGAAATATAACTTAGGGGTATTAGTGTACATTATTATACAGGGGTAATATAACTAAGGGGTATCAGGGGACATTATTATACAGGGGTAATATAACTTAGGAGGGCTATCAGGGGACATTATACAGGGGTAATATAACTTGATAGCCCTCCTCAGCTATATTACCACTGTATAGTGTACCCTGATAACCCTTAGTTATATTACCCCCTGTATAATTTACCCTGATACCCCTCAGTCATATTACCCCTGTATAATGTCCCCTGATAGCCCTCCTCAGTCATGTCATCCACTCGTCCCCCATAACAGTGTGTCATCCACAGATCCCCCATAACAATGTGTCATCCACAGATCCGCCATAGCAATGTGTCATCCACAGATCCCCCATAACAATGTGTCATCCACAGATCCCCAATAACAGTGTCATCCACAGATCTCCCATAACAATGTGTCATCCACAGATCCCCCATAAGTGTGTCATCCACAGATACCCCATAACAATGTGTCATCCACAGATCCCCCATAACAATGTGTCATCCACAGATCCCCCATAACAATGTGTCATCCACAGATCCCCATAACACTGTGTCATCCACATATCCCCCATAACAATGTGTTATCCACAGATCCCCCATAACACTGTGTCATCCACAGATCCCCCATAACACTGTGTCATCCACAGATCCCCCATAACACTGTGTCATCCACAGATCCCCCATAACACTGTGTCATCCACAGATCCCCCATAACACTGTGCCATCCACAGATCCCCCATAACACTGTGTCATCCACAGATCCCCCATAACACTTTGTCATCCACAGATCCCCCATAACAGTGCACCTGCACACTGAGGAGAGACTGAAAAGAGGGTAAGATTCGCGGAAGCAAGCAGAGGACGGCACAGCAGACGGCCGAATAGCTTATTTTGTAAGTAAATTATTTTATTATAGTGCTGAAACTGCTTTAAACTCTAAAGAAAACTTTTGGAGAGTGTTTCTCTCTTTCTCAGGTCTGAACCAATACCGTGGAAGAAAGGCTTTAGGGTGCACACCCTATTGCAATAGGCTGCGCACACCTACAGTACAGACCAAAAGTTTGGACACACCTTCTCATTCAAAGAGTTTTCTTTATTTTCATGACTATGAAAATTGTAGATTCACACTGAAGGCATCAAAACTATGAATTAACACATGTGGAATTATATACATAACAAAAAAGTGTGAAACAACTGAAAATATGTCATATTCTAGGTTCTTCAAAGTAGCCACCTTTTGTTTTGATTACTGCTTTGCACACTCTTGGCATTCTCTTGATGAGCTTCAAGAGGTAGTCACCAGAAATGGTTTTCACTTCACAGGTGTGCCCTGTCAGGTTTAATAAGTGGGATTTCTTGCCTTATAAATGGTGTTGGGACCATCAGTTGCGTTGTGGAGAAGTCAGGTGGATACACAGCTGATAGTCCTACTGAATAGACTGTTAGAATTTGTATTATGGCAAGAAAAAAGCAGCTAAGTAAAGAAAAATGAGTGGCCATCATTACTTTAAGAAATGAAGGTCAGTCAGTCCGAAAAATTGGGAAAACTTTAGAAGTGTCCCCAAGTGCAGTAACAAAAACCATCAAGCACTACAAAGAAACTGGCTCACATGTGGACCGCCCCAGGAAAGGAAGACCAAGAGTCACCTCTGCTGCGGAGGATAAGTTCATCCGATTCACCAGCCTCAGAAATCACAGGTTAACAGCAGCTCAGATTAGAGACCAGGTCAATGCCACACAGAGTTCTAGCAGCAGACACATCTCTAGAACAACTGTTAAGAGGAGACTGTGTGAATCAGGCCTTCATGGTAGAATATCTGCTAGGAAACCACTGCTAATGACAGGCAACAAGCAGAAGAGACTTGTTTGGGCTAAAGAACACAAGGAATGGACATTAGACCAGTGGAAATCTGTGGTTTGGTCTGATGAGTCCAAATTTGAGATCTTTGGTTCCAACCAAAGTGTCTTTGTGCGATGCAGAAAAGGTGAACGGATGGACTCTACATGCCTGGTTCCCACCGTGAAGCATGGAGGAGGAGGTGTGATGGTGTAAGGTGCTTTGCTGGTGACACTGTTAGGGATTTATTCAAAATTGAAGGCATACTGAACCAGCATGGCTACCACAGCATCTTGCAGCGGCATGCTATTCCAACCGGTTTGCGTTTAGTTCGACCATCATTTATTTTTCAACAGGACAATGACCCCAAACACACCTCAAGGCTGTGTAAGGGCTATTTGACCATGAAGGAGAGTGATGGGGTGCTGCGCCAGATGACCTGGCCTCCACAGTCACCGGACCTGAACCCAATCAAGATGGTTTGGGGTGAGCTGGACCGCAGAGTAAAGGCAAAAGGGCCAACAAGTGCTAAGCATCTCTGGGAACTCCTTCAAGACTGTTGGAAGACCATTTCAGGTGACTACCTCTTGAAGCTCATCAAGAGAATGCCAAGAGTGTGCAAAGCAGTAATCAAAGCAAAAGGTGGCTACTTTGAAGAACCTAGAATATGACATATTTTCAGTTGTTTCACACTTTTTTGTTATGTATATAATTCCACATGTGTTAATTCATAGTTTTGATGCCTTCAGTGTGAATCTACAATTTTCATAGTCATGAAATAAAGAAAACTCTTTGAATAAAAAGGTGTGTCCAAACTTTTGGTCTGTACTGTACATCTCTCCGGTTTCTATATAAGGCGGACCGGCACAAGCATAAACCTAATTACATAAAAAACGCATAGGCAACCTATCCTTAGCCTGATGCGTTCCAATGTGCAGCTCAAAGACCGGAACTTTAATATGCGGTTCACCATGCGTACCATTTACCGGAAATGACGCGTCGCAAGCATGCCATGCGTCTCACTAACCGGAAACACTGAATATCAGCATCCGGAAGTATTAGCAAGACCAGTGCTTATATACTGAGCACTGGAACTCATAGACCGGCCACATCAGCTCCCTCCTAACATCGTTTAAGCCAGACAGTGGGATTATCCTGCTCAGTAAGTA
Organism: Bufo gargarizans; assembly: GCF_014858855.1. NCBI lineage: Eukaryota > Metazoa > Chordata > Amphibia > Anura > Bufonidae > Bufo > Bufo gargarizans. Next base: position 407,323,644 of record NC_058082.1, on the reverse strand, counting down.
CATGGAATACAAACTGGTAGATTTTAACCTGATGGTATCTGTATCGATTTCCCTTGTTTACTTCCGTACAGGTTATCCATCAACTGACAGGATTCAGTATCTTAACATTTCCACTGACTAGACATAGGAGCTAAGTATCAGTTTTTCATATATATATTTTTTGGATCATTTGTTTGCCTTTACTATTTTTGGTATCATTTGTTTCGCCCTACAAAATAGGGTTTCTCTATCACCCCCTGATGATCTGCCGGGCGCAGGTGAAACGCGTCGGGGTCTTTTTCATTGTCATTTTCTTTCTGTTACTATCTATGTAGGTAGGGTCATTATAGGTTAACTATAGTCATAGGCACGGGGACAGGGTATCTCTACCATCTGGGGATATCCCTGGGCTGAGGGCCTGGGTTATCAGGGATATCTAGGGAGAGTTATTTCCCTCCCTCCTGATACCCCTTATTACCTGTCCACGAATTTTAATACCTGTATGACTATAGGTTCCCTCCTATTAAGTGATTTAGTAGTTTTGTGGCATCCTAATCTCAGCAGGAGTTTAATGAGAAAAAGACTTAGGCCCCATGCACACGGCCGTGTTTGACGGCCGCGTGCGGGCCGTGGAACCGCGGCCTGGATCCCTCCTGAGAGCAGGAGCGCCCAGCGTCACTGGTTGCTATGACGCCGTGCGCTCCCTGCTGCCGCCGCAATACAGTAATACACTGGTATGATCTATACCAGTGTATTACTGTACTGTGCCGGCAGCAGGGAGCGCACGGCGTCATAGCAACCAGTGACGCCGTGCGCTCCTGCTCTCAGGAGGGATCCAGGCCGCGGTTCCACGGCCCGCACCCGGCCGTGTGCATGGGGCCTAAAACTAATCTTTTGTTAAGTCAAGATTACCACATGAGCAGCTTTCTGCTCCATTTACCCAACAATGTATAAATAAAGGTATTGTTTTTATGAGCACGCTATACTTTTCTATATACGCTTAATACTAAAGACGTGTTGACTATCTATTATATCGTATTTATTTTCTTTCTGAATTCATTTTCATCTCTGCATTTTGAGTTTCTGCTGGGAGTCTCGACTATTTCTCGGATAGTTCGTCAAAGCAGTGATTTGATTTGGCAACAACTCTGGGGAGCGGTGATGCCAGTGCCCAAGGCTGAGGATTGTATCCAAATTGCTGAGTGTTTTTATGTTAATGCACAGTTTCCTAACTGCATTGGGGCACTGAATGGCAAACACATACGTGTTAAGAAGCCGCCTCACTCAGGGTCCCGGTACTACAATTATAAACAGTATTTTTCTGTTGTGCTAATGGCCTTGGCTGACAGTAATTACAAGTTTTTAATTGTGGATATTGGGGCCTATGGGAGCACTGCAGATGCGCGCATTTTCAGTACTTCTAGAATGGGTGATTGGCTTTAAGCCAACCAGCTTTCACTCCCAGAGCCCAGAATGCTGCCAGGTTCTGCGGGACCACTGGCTCCATTTGTTATTGTGGCTGATGAAGGGTTTGCTTTGACACCCCATGTCATGCGGCCCTTCCCCAGATGCAAACTGGATGACAGCAGAGAGCCCGTCGGTATGTGGAGTGTGCGTTTGGAATACTCACACAAAAGTGGAGAGTATTACTGTCATCCTTACAGATGGCACCGGAGAATGCCACCAAGGTTATTCAAGCGTGTGTGATCCTGCATAACTTTGTCAGGATTCATGATGGTCCCTCAGAAGTTGATGAATTGGAACCTGGTATGTCTTCTTCATCCGGAGGATTAGACCAGACCCTTCATGGACGACCTGGAACTGCAGGGATTGCAGTTCGGGCCCTCTATGAACAATATTTTTCAAGTCCTGAGGGAGCATTGCCGTGGCAGATGGACATAGTGCATGGCAGATTATGAATTGTCTGGACTCTGGTCATCTTAGTATTTATTATTTTCAAGTGTAGTTTTTTTGGTGGGTGGGGGGGTTATGTAGATAGTGTAGGACTCACAAGACAAACACTATGTAATAAATCATGTTCGATGTGAACATGTATCTGATTTTATTTTTATTTTTTTGTCTACATTAACCCTCTAATACCTCTTTATACTGATATATTTATTACATATGTATTGTGTGTTGAGATTGCCAAATCTTTATCTACATTTAACATTTTTTTTACATTCTTTATCCCTGCAGATAGTGGCGTCGCTAGAGGGGGGCGAGGGGGGGCAATTGCCCCCCCTATGTTGTTCCTTGCCCCCCCAGGTGCCCCCCCGCTGATTCCCCCGAGTGAATACTAATGAGCGCTTCCATTAAGGAAGCGCTCATTAGTACAGAAGGACCAGGAAGTGGTGAACGCTCTGTACTCACCACTTCCTGGTCCTCGGCTGTCGGCTGTGCAGGGCTGCGCACAGCGTGAGGTCGCTCTGTGACCTCACGCTGTGCGCGCCAGTTTAGAGCACGCACAGTCGACTGAGGAGGGAGAAAATGGCAGGCGGCGTCCGTCCAGGAGCAGGAGAGGTAAGTGTTTTTTTTTTTTAATTTTATAAAAAATGTGGCTGCTGGGGGCATTATGGGGGCTAATAGGAGGCATATGCGGCTAATAGGAGGCATATGGGGCTAATTGGAAGCATATTTGGGGGCTAATTGGAGGCATATTTGGGGGCTAATTGGAGGCATATTTGGGGGCTAATTGGAGATGTATGGGGGCATTTGGAGGCATATTTGGGGGCTAATTGGAGGCATATTTGGGGGCTAATAGGAGGCATATGGGGCTAATAGGAGGCATATGGGGCTAATAGGAGGCATATGGGGCTAATTGGAGGCATATGGGGGCTAATAGGCATATGGGGCTAATAGGCATATGGGGCTAATAGGAGGCATATGGGGGCTAATTGGAGGCATATGGGGGCTAATTGGAGGCATATGGGGTCTATGGGGCTAATTGGAGGCATATGGGGGCTAATTGGGGGCTAATTGGAGGCATATGGGGGCTAATTGGAGGCATATGGGGTCTATGGGGCTAATTGGAGGCATATGGGGTTAATTTGAGGCATATGGGGGCTAATTGGGGGCTAATAGGAGGCATATGGGGGCTAATTGGAGGCATATGGGGTCTATGGGGCTAATAGGAGGCATATGGGGGCTAATAGGAGGCATATGGGGGCTAATTGGAGGCATATGGGGGCTAATTGGAGGCATATGGGGTCTATGGGGCTAATTGGAGGCATATGGGGGCTAATTGGAGGCATATGGGGGCTAATTGGAGGCATATGGGGTCTATGGGGCTAATTGGAGGCATATGGGGTTAATTTGAGGCATATGGGGGCTAATTGGGGGCTAATAGGAGGCATATGGGGGCTAATTGGAGGCATATGGGGGCTAATTGGAGGCATATGGGGTCTATGGGGCTAATAGGAGGCATATGGGGGCTAATAGGAGGCATATGGGGGCTAATAGGAGGCATATGGGGCTAATTGGAGGCATATAGGGGCTAATTGGAGGCATATAGGGGCTAATTGGGGGCTAATAGGAGGCATATGGGGGCTAATTGGGGCTAATTGGAGGCATATGGGGGCTAATTGGAGGCATATGGGGGCTAATTGGAGGCATATGGGGTCTATGGGGCTAATTGGAGGCATATGGGGTTAATTGGAGGCATATGGGGGCTAATTGGGGGCTAATAGGAGGCATATGGGGGCTAATAGGAGGCATATGGGGGCTAATAGGAGGCATATGGGGGCTAATAGGAGGCATATGGGGGCTAATTGAAGGCATATGGGGGCTAATTGGAGGCATATGGAGCTAATTGGAGGCATATGGGGGCTAATAAGAGGCACAATGGGGGCTAATTAGAGGCATAATGTGGGCTAATGAGGCATAATGGGGGCCAATGGGGCTAATAAGAAGAATAATGGGGGCTAATGAGGCATAAGGGCTTATATGGGGGCTGATATGGGAGTGATGAGAGGCATAATGAGGGCTAATGAGAGGCATAATGTGTCATCCACAGATCCCCCATAACAGTGTGTCTTCCACAGATCCACCATAACAGTGCGCCTGTGCACTGACGAGAGACAGAAAGAAGGGGAAAGAATCCGTGGAAGCAAGCAGAGGACGGCACAGCAGACGACTGAATAGCTTCTTTTGTAAGTAAATTGTTTTATTATAACTGTATCCCTGCAGACCGCAACTCTCTCGTATTTTGTAATCTTATTTTGTTTTTGCCCCCCCATTTTTGACTGTGGTATCTTTGTGCCCCCCCTATATATTGTTCCTAGAGTCGCCACTGCCTGCAGAGCACTTAAAGACGCTGTCCATTGATCTGCCATTGGAGGTTATCCCAGCACTTGGAAGATTTGGCTTTTTAATACAATTTACATATATATGTTTGTGGTTTACTACAGAAATGTCCACACCGCAGCACTCCAGCTGTATAGAAAAAGTTATTTTCCTGCATGTGTGGACATACAACAGCTATTCAGACATGCAGGGAGTTCTAGTTTTTTAATAGCTGTAGTGTGACAGGTTGAGCATAGCTGTCCAAATGCATATGTACATCCCTATTTGTCCTTAATGTACCGAATAAAAAATATATATGTGTATTCCATTCCTATTCTTCTTATATGTGAATAAACTTTTTAATGTTGTAATATTGGTATGTATGTGCAATATGAAATAAAAGACACATAGATTTTTTCTTTAGTAAGTATATTATTAATATGAATGAAAATATACACAAAAGGCTTAACAATCAGCCAAAATTATTTATTACTAAAACGTAAAGATAACATTAAATGTCCATTAGGTCCCTCAAATATGACCCCGGACCAGTTGGACGAGGGCCAGCCACATTACTTGCACTGGTGTTGCTCATTGTGGGCCCTGGATAGTGTGGCCGTGGCATAAACTGTAACTCTTGAGAATAAAGAGGCTGTAAATATGAGGTTGGCCTAGGAGGTGGTTGGACCATACTGGGCCCAGGTTGGGTTTCTTTTGCTAACCGAAATGCACGTTGCTTCAGGTTTTCGACCCAACTCACAAGTTCATGGGGATCAAGTGGCGTTTTTAAAATTGTCGCCACTGACCCCATGATGTCAATAAATATTGTTTGTTTATAGGAATCCAGATCTTCAATAAGAAGAGCAAGACCATAGAACATCCGCTCCTCCTTTCCTTCCGCCCGTCTCTGCCTCATATAGTCAAGCACCTAATTTTGAATCAGGGCTTGAGTATTTGAGGCAGATACGGCAGTGTTAGTTGCCCCCCTTCTCCGCCGTGGCTACCTTCTTCTTGTCTCAGGGCTTGATTGAATTGCAGCAGAAAGCTGAAGACTCCTCCCTCTCTTGCTGCAGCACTGGTTGGGGCTCGTCATCCGCAGTAACTGTGGAGTCTAGGGGATGCGCACCAGCATCTTCATTACTGTTGGTGCTGCTATGATCTCCCTCTTGCTCCAGCCTGTCAACGGTCCTGTGGAATGAGAGATAATTGCAATCAAGGAAAGTGTATATATATGAAGGGTATAGACATAAATAAAACATTTACTATACACACTGGAACAGAGGCTTCCATGATAATTTGCATTAATGTTGACAGTATTTATAGAACTGGTTGTCTATATCTAAAAATGATGAAATATGTATGAAAAATTAACTTTATTGGTCGACAAAATGGTCTCCAAAAGTTAACATTCATGTTTGCCAAAAAAAAGCAAGGGTGGTGTGCTCACCTGAGGCCAATCGAAGAAGGCACAGACAACACCGGGAGATGAGGCGTGAAGGTACGTATCCAAACAAAGAGAAGAGAAAGTCCAGCTTAAAAATTTTAATAAGTGGTATCTGTAATAATTCAGTGCAATAAAAACGAAAGGTAATCCAAGTCTACGCGTTTCGGATCCTACAATATTGATCCTTACTCATAACAAATGTCATGAGTAAGGATCAATATTGTAGTATCCGAAACGCGTAGACTTGGATTGCCTTTCGTTTTTATTGCACTGAATTATTAAGACACCACTTTAATTAATTTTGAAGCTGGACTTTCTCTTCTCTTTGTTTATATTCATTTTTCAAGTATGAGAAAAATACATTCCGAGAATTTGAAATAGTATTTTTGGTCTATGTTTCACATGAGCCATATGAAGCATTGCAGAGGCCAAGGTCTGTTTCAGTACTGCCAGTGATGTAATGTCCTTATCCACACTATGCTAGACCCTGACTTCCACATAGCAATGTGGACAACCTTGTTTTACAAAAAGGACCTGCACTGAATTGTGCAGGTAATGTCAAGATTAAAAAAAAAAGAGATGGAAGTATTCTTCTAGCAGGGTGTGGAGAAGGGCAGATTTTTCCAGCATATAAATGATGACAAAAACCAAACAGTACGAATATTTTCTTTTGCACACACATTACAAACGACAAAATAATTACAGTGGATACTCACAGCCTAAGATCCAACACAGGTTTTAGAAAGTGCAATTGTTTTGTATAGAAATATGTTTTTTTACGGTGTCCACCATCTCCACTTGTCCCTGGACACATTCACGCTGGTATTGGTCCCAGCATGATTGCCAGCGGGGTTTGACACGTAATACTGTAGAACTATAACAGAACAAAAATTCTATCAGAATATATCAATACAAACTTATAAATGCACATGTGAACAAAGGCTTACTACCACATGCTATAACATTGTAGTTTATACACTAGTTACGTGCATTGACATAAAAATCTGGCTCATCTATAGACAGGTTCGATATTCAGTATTTTGGCCACATACATTTAATTGGCCTGTATTTACATAACAAAGGTGTTTCCTGACATCAGCTGATACCATTTCTAATAAATGTCAATACATGAGGCCTAAACACTTTAGCATATATGTATTTGACATAATACATAATCCGACTCTGGGTGAATCATTTTTTGAACATGAAAAATCTGACAATATGATGATCTTCAGCTGTTAAAAAAATACTACTCAAACTGATCAGCCTACAGCAGGGCATGCTGGGAACTGTAGTTTGAGAAAAGCACAAGAGACACGGGCGGACAAGCTTGCTGACAAACAAAACTATCTAGTGCTATGGAAGGCGATATTTACTATAAAAAAAGTGATTTACAAAAGTGCACCTTCATTAAAACATGGGCTATTTTCCATTATTCACATATAATTACACCAGTGCATCACAGTTTATACATAATTAAAATACACATTTTATAAAGGAGCAGACATACCCGCATGGGTTGGCTTACCTAATCTGCGCTTTTTCGCCGAATTGCCCTTCTCCCAGCATCTCCTTTGTAACCTCCTCCCAGGCACGCTCCTTGACAATCTGATCATGGTACTGATCTTCTCTGGTGTCCCACAGCTGGGGACGCTTCTGTATGAGGGTGATGAGTTTGCCAACATCCATCTTTTGGCTTTGCAGGCAAGTCAGACAGCGTGGGGGTGGGTTATTAACCTGCACATGTGCTCACTTCCTGGATTGTAAACACAGAACACATGGCCACAGTGGGGTGGGCCTAGCATTTCCTACCCATTGATCCGCAAAAAACAGATGACATATGGATGTGTTCTGTATGCATTCCGTATACAGTCCGTTTTTTTGCGGACCCATTGACTTGAATGGAGTCATGGAACGTGGTTTGTGGAATATAATAGGACATGTTCTATGTTAGAAAGGAACAGAAAAACGGAAATACGGAAACAGAAGGCATACGGAGTACCTTCAGTTTTTTGGCGGACCCATTAAAATGAATGGTTCCGTATATGGACCTTATACGGAACATAAAAAACGGCCCGCAAAATGGAAAATAAAAATGTTTGTGTGCAGGGGGCCTAAGGCTGAGTTCATACATGAGTTATTTGGTCAGTTTTGGCCACTTGACAGCCCTAATAAGTGAAGTGTGCAGTGATTCTAAGTGCGACACCTGTCACCTGCATGTCATACGGACTCACAGTATTATTTCACTACCACAGCAGACTCCCTGTGCATGTTACTGAAAGGCACAGTGTCCTACACCACTATAAGGCTCTCTGCAGCCAGGAAATAGCAAATAAATTCTGATCTAACCAATTTTTTTCTAAAAATTCTGCGAACCGGCCGAACCGAATTTTTGAAAAATTTGCTCATCTCTAATCTTAATCATAATAAATACAGTAGGGTGCAGAAATAAAGCTGAGTCAAATTCTGTAAAATTGTATCATGTTAACATGTGATTTGAAGTCGGTCCCTGTGAGAAAAAAAGAGCATAACATTACATACATTACATTCCTTATATAAGCTCTCAAAATAGTTATGTTTTTGTGCATTTATGTATACACATATGAGCTAGAAGTTCATGTCACATTAGTTTAACCTGTGACTCAGGCTAAGTACTTATAGAGGACCTTCTATTTTCTGTATTACTACACACATTTTTAAGCTTTGAACCATCAATCTGTTACAGTGCTTATGCTCATAAAATCTACATTGTCACCCAGCCAGAAACCCACACACAAAGAGCTCTTCCAGGCTGGAAAATCTGTGAGGAAAGCAGAATCCTGGCCATGAATACATTGTGTTTCCATAGTATATGAACTGCTGCGCCATGCAAAGATTAGAGAGGAACATAAAGAGAAAATAAGGATTAGGACATCTAGACAAGGGGAGGTCTGTAAATGTAATAAAAGAATTAAAGGGGTTCTCCAGAAATTAAGAAATGAAAATTCTTAAATATTACTTTATTAGAAATATATTCCCAGATATCTTTCATTAGTTATAATGGCTCATTTTGTCTATGGAACAATCATTAGGAGAAATAAAATGGCTGCCATCCTTTGAGTACACACAAAACCTGTCCTAATCACACAGCAGGACAAGTTACTTCACAACACTGAGTAAAGAGCTGCCTCCTCCTCCTCTCTGCTCTACTTGTCAGTGATTAAGATCCTGAATACATCTGATAAACCTTCAGCTGAATCTCTTACCCTGGGTTCACACCTGAGCGTTCCTCAAACGCGCGTTTTACGCGCGTTTTTGTCGCGCGTTTTTATGCGCGTTTTTTGTAATAGTAAACGCGCGTTTGACGCGCGTTTGTGTCATTGACTGCAGTGTCCTATGGTCACAAACGCGCGTCAAAACGCCCCAAAGAAGCTCAAGTACTTGTTTGAGCGTCGGGCGTTTTACAGCGCGTTCGTACGCGCTGTAAAACGCCCAGGTGTGAACCCTTCCCATAGGGAAGCATTGGTTTTCATGTCTTAAGCGTTTTACAGCGCGTTTGAACGCGCTGTAAAACGCTCAGGTGTGAACCCGGGGTTAAGGAATGGAGTTCATGAGGAGATATGAAGCACAGGGAGAAGGGTGGCGGTGTAGTAATGAGCAGCAGCACTTGTATGCGGCCTCCATTACCACAGCTCCACATTACCACAGTCTGTCCTGTCCATCCTCTCTGTACTTCATGTCTCCTCATGAACATCAAACAAATTGACTTCGATCCGATTTTCAGGAAAACTTTGATTTGCCGCAAAGCCGAATTTCCTCATGCTTCATGGTAACAAATCAATTTTTCCTTAAATGGCAAAAAACAAAACAAAAAAACAACAACATACTTACCTTGTTTGCGGAGATGCCATCACGCAGGGTGACGGCAGCATCACCCGGCCAGCGTGATGGCGTATGTATATATATTTTTTTTAACTGGATTAACCCCTTAACCCCTGAAAGGCCTTAATTAAAATCCTAGATGCTGCGATGACAAGGGGGGGGGGGGGGGGGGGATGGGGAATCCGCCACGATCGCCGTTTCCCGTTATTGCGCCCTCTACATACAAAGGTATGTAAAAAAAATTCGAAGCAGCCGAATCAAAATTTTCACCGCTCAACACTACTTCTAACATTCATGCCATACTTATGTCACAGATGTGGCGATGTCACCTATGGCATGTGAATGCATTGTGGTTCATTCAAGCATTTAGCATATTAAATTAGATTTTGCAGTTCTAATAAACATTCTGGTTAAAATGGAACGATTCTGCTCAGGGCATATTGTTTTACATTTCTTTTTTTATATTTGTTTATTAACAGTTTTGAAACCAAGAAGAAAAAGAAAGTTATAATTACATCAAATGAGTGCTGATACAGTAGGGCTCATTTAGATGTCTGTGTCTGTTTTTGCCGCCCTCAAATTGCAGATCCAGAAAACACGGATACTGGCCGTGTGAGTTCCACCATATAACAAAAATTTTTTTTTGCGAGGCCACAGAACAGAACTATAGATGCGGATTGCACATGGTATACTGTGCGCATTTTTTGCGACCCCATTGAAATTAAGGAAAACATATAAGAACTGGAAATAGAGGTAGGGAGAGGATGAGAGGAAGGGAGGGGATCTGCTGTTCTTCATATGAGTGTATTTGTACATGACTTAGGGATAGCATATATCATATATAGCATATAATAGTTAACACATTATTCCAAAAAAGATATTTTAATTGACACCACATAAAATTGATCTTATTTTATATTGCATTTGGCATAAAAATTAAGAAATATTGCCTAATGGGTGGGGGTAAAACAGAGGATTTGGTCTGTGTCCCAACAGATTACGTGTGTGTATATTTGATTGATGCCTATGTGGCTTTCTGGCTTCATGACAGAAAAGGGGTTTAAACTAATAAGAGCAGCTTCCAATATTTTTCACTATGCCCCAATATTTTCTGCTGAGGGAGACAAAAGTAAATTGGAAGGGGATGCAAACAGCCTCTCTTGTTGGCAGAACAAGTAGAAGAGCCTTTTGCAAATCCTGTTACGAGATCCTAATTAGGAGACTGATTCTGTCGCTGTTGGCAGGAACCTCACAAGTGCGGCTATTTTTATGGAGCAAGATTATTGTTGTTTTAATTGCTATCAATAAGCAGAACAGAATTTGCAGCTTCGCTATAGGCAACGATAGTCGTTATGGAGCCGGGAAATACATTGTTTACATAAATATGGGCACAATCAGATCGTACAAATAGAAGCATGTACATTTACACATATCTTTATGATAATAGTAACATCAAATTTTAGGGCTATTGTGCAGCATTCCAGTTTTCTTCACTATTTTCATCACATCATTTTTCCATACAATGGTAAATTCACACATGGCAGTGTTGTTGCGCAAATTTCTGTGACAATGCTATTTATTTCAATAGAGCTAGCAGAAACTGGTAAGTTGGTAAATGAAACCTATTCAGCTCTTACTCTAGCTCCATTATAAATGGTTTATCATATATATATATATATATATATATATATATATATATATATTATCATATCATATTTCTTGCTTTATAAGACGCACCCGATGATAAGACGCACCCAGGTTTAAAGGGGTATTCCCATCTGTAAGATCATATTTAATAAGTTAACACTAATGCCCTAGATCATTTTTCCAATTGGCTTTTATTATTTAAAATGCACTCATTCTGAAATATCCCCTTTCCTCTTACCCCATTGTTGAAATCTGGATTCCCATAGATACGGCCACCGCTCCAGGGCTGCATCTATGGGCCGCACTTGCGGAGAACGCTCTCCCTTTTTACTCAGGCAGCTGGAAATTCAGACGAGTACTCGCACGCTGCCGTGCATGCGCATATTGTCTTTCCTCAATGCCACAGAACCGTGCTGCCCCCCCACCCCCTGCAGCCCTCATTGTGCCCTTTTATTTAATAGCAGGTGGGCGCGCAATCCCCCTCCTGCAGCCCTCAATATGCCGGTTTATTTTTGCCCCGCTTCGGCAAGAGATCCCCCGCCCCCCCCTCTCTCCCTCCCTCTTTCATTTTCAGGGTGGCCGAGCGTTAGCAGAGTGTCAGCACACAGCTGACACTCTGCTTGAAATGGTTAGCCGTTTAACCCCTTCTATGCCACGGTCCAGGACCACTGTATGGAAGGGGTTAACAGGGAGAGCGCTCCCTCTCCCATCGGGGGCTGCTGTGCCTTTGCAGCCACCCGATACTTGATGGGATCACAGAGGGAGGGGGCCCCCCTCCCTCACCCATCAGCGGCTGCTCTGTTTTGGCAGTGGCTGATGGCTACCATGGCAACCGGACGCCTTCACAGGCTTCCAGCTTGCCATGGGAAGGCTAAAATCAGGCTTCTGCTAAAGGCAGCAACAGCTTGATCAGCCTGTGTGTCAAAGTCACAATACACTACAGTACACAATATAGTGTACTGTAGTGCATTATATAGGCATCAGACCCACTGGATCTTCAAGGACCAAGTGGGTCTGGGTCAAAAAAAATAAAGTACTCTACACATGTTTGATATCATCGCATCCGTAACGACCTGATCTATGAAAGGGTCATGTTACTTTCCCCGCACGGTGAACGCCATAAAAAAAAAAAAGATGATGAAATTGAAATTTTGCCCACCTCACTTCACTAAAAAGGTAATTAAAATGATCAAAAAAGTCGTATCCACGCCAAAATTGTACCAATAAACCGTCACCTCATCCCGCAAAAAATGAGCCCCTACATGAGCCTATCACCCAAAAAATAAAAAATATGGATCTGACTATGCAGACACATTTTTTTTTCTTTTTTCTTCTAAAATGCTTTTATTATGTTAAAGTAAAATAAATAACAAAAAATAGACATATTAGGTATCGCCTTGTCCGTAAGAACCTGCTCTATAAAAATACCACATGACCTAACCGTAAAAAAAAAGTTGCAAAATATTTCACAAACAAACGAATTGATCTCGATCTCCTGCCAATATAATAAACACATCATCGATGTATCTAAAAAAGCTTTGATGTACTGCACAAAGGTGTTATTAGTTGTGAATATACATTTCTCTTCGAACTATGCCATAAACAAATTGGCGAAAGTAATAGAGACTGGTGCCCCCATAGCTGTCCCTGATGTTTGGTTGTACCATTGTTTATTAAACATAAAAGTATTCTGCTTCAATACAAAAGGCAATGCTTCAGCGACAAATTCGACATAGGATGCATCCCTCCCTATCTTTCTCAAAAGATCGCAAATAATCTGTACTCCTAAATCTTGAGGAATCCTTGTGTACAATCTCTCCACGTCAATTGTTGCTAAAAAATAACCTTTCTGCCATACAGTATCCTTTAATGCTTCCCAAAAAATCGCTGGTATCCTCTAAAAACGAGGGGACGCCTTTTAATAATGGGTGCAATAGTCAGTCCAAATACTGGGATAGCGGTTTGGTAAGAGATCCGATACCTGCAACTATCAGGCGCCCTGACGGGTCTACCAGCGATTTATGGATTTCGGCCTGTAATAGCAAAACCGGTTTCACAGGATAGAGAGGGAACAATTTCTGCTGTCTTTTCAGATATACATTTTAGCGCAACATATTTCCACAACAATGAACGTGAGAGATTTTTGAAGCTTAAAGTAGGATCAATTTTTAAGGGAGAGTATACAATTTCTATCCGCGAGCTGTCGTTCGTCTTCTCTCATGTATTGATTTTTATCCAGAACCACTATCTTACCACCCTTGTCCGGCTGGTTTCACTATAATATCGGACATCTTAAAAAATCGTTGAAGAGCCGATTTTCCCCCTTTAGTGAGGTTAGATGACACATCTGATGATGTGTTCATATTACAACCCTGTAGCTCCAGTAAAATCGTAACTATTTCTTTATCTCTAGGCTCAATATCTTTATTGAAATGAAAGCCCAAATAACCTATTCTATTAGGATTCTCTACATCTACGGTTTCTTAGTTACATCTGATAGATTCCTAAAGTGCTTATGAAGATTTAACTTCCTGACATCGCTAATCAAATCCAACTCAAACAATTTCTGCTGTCTTTTCAGATATACATTTTAGCGCAACATATTTCCACAACAATGAACGTGAGAGATTTTTGAAGCTTAAAAGTAGGATCAATTTTTAAGGGAGAGTATACATTTCTATCCGCGAGCTGTCGTTCGTCTTCTCTCATGTATTGATTTTTATCCAGAACCACTATCTTACCACCCTGTCCGGCTGGTTTCACTATAATATCGGACATCTTAAAAAATCGTTGAAGAGCCGATTTTCCCCCTTTAGTGAGGTTAGATGACACTGTAGGGTATCGTAAAGCTTTAATGTCTCTGATAACCTGTCTTTAAATAGATCTAAGCTACTACCAGCCAACAAGGGTGGAGTGTGAGTAGATCTGATACCCTTTGTGAATTTATCTTGTTCGCAAATACTATCTGATGATGTGTTCATATTACAACCCTGTAGCTCCAGTAAAATCGTAACTATTTCTTTATCTCTAGGCTCAATATCTTTATTGAAATGAAAGCCCAAATAACCTATTCTATTAGGATTCTCTACATCTACGGTTTCTTAGTTACATCTGATAGATTCCTAAAGTGCTTATGAAGATTTAACTTCCTGACATCGCTAATCAAATCCAACTCAAACTGTGATTCGTCGAAAACATTTACTAGACTATAATTAAGTCCTTTCGACCTGCTACATATGTCGCACAACAATTTTGATAATGATAGTCTATGGATGGATTTTTTGCGACTGTCTTGTCGCAGCATGTCACATATCACAGTGAAACACCATAGACTATCATTATAAAATTGTTGAGACAAAATGTTGCGCGACACATGTCATCGTGTAGCCCTAGCATTAAGGTGGCAGGGCGCTGTGGAGGTCACTGTTAAAGTGGCGGACACTGTGGA